>NC_042625.1:101801097-102096097 GCF_901001135.1 Rhinatrema bivittatum
AGATGTAGTGTATTTGGATTTTCAGAAGGCATTTGACAAAGTCCCTCTAATGAAAGGCTTCTAAGAAAACTAAAAAGTCATGGGATAGGAGGCGATGTCCTTTCTTGGATTACAAACTGGTTAAAAGACAGGAAACAGAGAGTAGGATTAAATGGTCAAATTTTCTCAGTGGAAAAGGGTAAACAGTGGAGTGCCTCAGGGATCTGTACTTGGACCGGTGCTTTTCAATATATTTATAAATGATCTGGAAAGGAATACGAGTGAGGTTATCAAATTTGCGGATGATACAAAATTATTCAGAGTAGTTAAATCACGAGCGGACTGTGATAAATTGCAGGAGGACCTTGTGAGACTGGAAGATTGGGCATCCAAATGGCAGATGAAATTTAATGTGGACAAGTGCAAGTGATGCATATAGGGAAAAATAACCCATGCTGTAGTTACACGATGTTGGGTTCCATATTAGGAGCTACCACCCAGGAAAGAGATCTAGGCATCATAGTGGATAATACTTTAAAATCGTCGGCTCAGTGTGCTGCAGCAGTCAAAAAAGCAAACAGAATGTTAGGAATTATTAGGAAGAGAATGGTTAATAAAATGGAAAATGTCATAATGCCTCTATATCGCTCCATGGTGAGACCGCATCTTGAATACTGTGTACAATTCTGGTTGCCGCATCTCAAAAAAAGATATAGTTGCAATGGAGAAGGTACAGAGAAAGGCAACCAAAATGATAAAGGGGATGGAACAACTGAAGAGGTTAAGGCTGTTCAGCTTGGAGAAGAGACGGCTGAGGGGGGATATGATAGAGGTCTTTAAGATCATGAGAGGTCTTGAACGAGTAGATGTGACTCGGTTATTTTCACTTTCGAATAATAGAAGGACTAGGGGGCATTCCATGAAGTTAGCAAGTAGCACATTTAAGACTAATCTGAGAAAATTCACACAATAAAGCTCTGGAATTTGTTGCCAGAGGATGTGGTTAGTGCAGTTAGTGTAGCTGGGTTCAAAAAAGGTTTAGATAAGTTCTTGGAGGTGAAGTCCATTAACGGCTATTAATCAAGTTTACTTAGGGAATAGCCACTGCTGTTAATTGCATCAGTAGCATGGGATCTTCTTAGTGTTTGGCGGTTACTACCCTTAACCATAAGCCTTATGCTCACCTTTGATGCAACTCCAACATTCCTCTCTGCATCAATGACAGGGGATGGCAGGAAATTTAAATCAAACAGTTACCAAGAAGAGCCCTGAAGTTGGTGGTTGGTGAAACAGATAAGTCTGGGAAAATAAGTGTGGGAGCTTGCTGGGCAGACTAGATGGGCCGATTGGTCTTTTTCTGCCGTCATTTCTATGTTTCTATGTAATTGCCAGGTTCTTGTTGCCTTGTTTGGCCTCTGTTGGAAACAGGATGCTGGGCTTGATGGACCCTTGGTCTGACCCAGCATGGCAATTTCTTATGTTCTTATGTTCTTATTGCTACAGAGGGTAAATGAGCTAAAGATGTGCTCTCTAGAATAAAAGAAAGAAATGGGATATATGATTGAAAAATGCAAATATGTAGCAGACTTCAGTAAGGTACCGAAAGGTAATATTTTCTACAACAAGAAAGTCAAGGACAGGGAGCTATCATATGATACTAGAAGGAGACAGCGGCTCAGAGGCATGTGAGAGAATACTTCAATGTATGAGGTGTAGGAGTCAAGTATGCATGAGAGAGACACAAAAGACCTGAATAGCAAGAGAAGATAAGAGACCAGAGATTAAGTAGCATTTATGGCAGACTAAATAGACCCAAGTGGCCCTTATCTGTTGGCATTAATTTAGGATTTTGTGTATTGTGTGTCTGTCTTGCATGTATAATGGTAGACAAGCACAATAAGCAGTTTCCTACAGTATGTCAAGGAATTAATAGCTGGATGGGTAAATCTAGGGGGAAGGACTTTGGGCAAAACTAAACGAAAAGGAGCTATCAGAAGGGCAATTCATCTTTTTGTTAGGAATGTAAAGGGAAGAAGAAAAAGAGACTTTCTAAAGAAAAAAAGGTAACTGAGAAAATGTTCGCATTCATAAACTACAAGAGATGGCAGAAGAGGAAGACAGGCGACAATAGAGAAGCTGGGAAAGCAGTCAAATAGAAGAAATAAAACAAATACAGTAAAACATGAAGACAAGACTTAGAAGGACGTGCAAAAGTGGTATTGTGAGACTCAAAGGTGGAGCGGAGAAATACGGAAAGGCTGTTGAGGAAAAAGGAAACTTGCTTAATAAATATTTCTGTTCAGTGTTCACTATGGAAGCAGGACCACCTAAAACAAACAAATAAGATTGGAAGTGAGGTAAAACTCGCTCCTGAGGAGCTCGCTGGGTACATCCGAGGATACCAAGATGTCCTGTCAGCTCCGCTGCCTGACTTTTTCAATACTTCCTCAGAGTCTAATGTATTCCGGAGGACTGGAAAAGGGCGTGTGTTGTTCTTGTTCATAAAAGTGGAAGTAAGGAGGAGGCTGGGAACTACAGGCCAATTAATCTGACCTCTGTGATGAACAAGCCAACGGAATCGCTGCTAAAACAGGAGAGTGCAAATTTTGGAATCCAGTGGATTGCAAGATCCAAGGCAGCAGGGTTTTACTAGAAGTAAACCTTGTCACACGAATCTGATCAATTTCTTTGGGTTACGAGAGTTGGATCAAGGGGAGTGCACTAGATGGTAGTGTACTTGGACTTCAAGGGCTTTGACATGGTTCTGCACAGAAGACTTATAAATAAATTGTGCGCCCTTGGTATGGATCCTAGAGTGACTGACTGGGTTAGAAACGGGCTGAGTGGGAAGTGACAAAGGGTAGTGGTAAATGGAGTTTTCTCTGAGGAGGTGGTTGTTACAAGTGATGTGCCTCAGGGATTGGTCCTGGCACCGGTTCTTTTCAACATTTTCAATGGAAGGGTTGTTTGGAAAGGTTTATCGTTTCTCCAAGGACAAGCAGGAATGGTAGTCCTCACACATGGGTAACATCATCAGATGGAGCCCCCGACAAGGAAAATTTGTCTGTCTGTTTGTTTGTTTATTTATTCGTTTACTTATTTATGTGTTTTATATACCGTTGTTCCAAAAGGAGATCACAACGGTTTACAAAATCAGCATTCATATTCTAGGTCAACACAACAGCAAATACATATTCTAGGTCAAGTACAAGTTAACTCGGGTGCTATCATAGTTGATTGTAATCTATAATTTCTATTTCATTATCCTTCATGTAATAATCAGTATATTGTCATGTTATACTTTACATTGCTCAATAGTTATTGCTCATTCTACTAACATTATCTATGGTTCTGACAGTGAAGTTATCGGCATATTGGTATTTTACGTTAAATCATATGCATTTCTAGAGCGCCATGTTTTCTGTTCACATTTGAAACTCTTTCTTTCTGTTATCAGACATATCGACTGTGGAAGAGAGTTCCACAACTTGGGGCCCCCTATGGAAAACATTCGGTCTCTTATTTGTGTTAGGTGTGTGTTCCATGTTGTAGGCACCTTTAGAAATCCTTTGTTGTGCGATCTTAGGGCTCTCTGCGGTGTGTATGGTTAAAGTGTCATGGGTTAATGTTGTTGATGATATTAAAAATTAGTTAATACTTTATAATGAATTCTGGATTGTATAAGAAGCCAGTGCAGTGCTATCAGCAAGGGAGTGATGTGGTCAGATTTCCTTGTCCCTAGTAAGCGTCTAGCTGAGGCATTTTGTAATAACTTTAGTGGTTTTAATAGTCCTGAGGGTAGGCCTAGTAATAGGGAGTTGCAGTAATCTAAGTTAGAAAATATTAGTGTTTGTAAGACAGTGCAGAAATCCTGTACTGTGTCCTCTGCCTGAGGGCATCGCATGACATCCAGGGGTTGCTGCCAGTACGCACAGATGACCCCCAAAGGAATGTCGTCTTTGGCTGAACAAGATGGAGAAATTCTTCGGGTAGAGGAAGACCTAGCCAGCGGCATCAGCATTGAAGGACCTTGGACCAGCACCAATGAACACCTCACCATCAGTGGGACTGTGGTACCATCAGTGGTTAGGGGCGCCAGAGACTGACCACTGTTGAGCTTCTCCAGGTCGAGGATGTCTGGTTCCTCGTCATCAGTCTTGGCACTGGGGAAGAACTGGGTTGAACATTGAGGGAAGCCAAAGAAGCATCAGCACCGGTCCCCGTTGATGCTCAGTGCCAGGTACGGGGATGTACCAGCACATGCTGTGATGCCCCTAAATTGACCCTGTGGCTAAGAATGCCTGTCCTCCATCTGTGCTGGGGGTCTGCAATGATCTTCATTGGTCCTGATGCCAGTCACCAATCCCAATCCCCCTCGTGGGTCCAAAGAGGATCTGGCCACTCCTCCTTCCTCCCAGTCAGTGTTGGCATTAGCATTGTTTGAGAGGAACTGGAGCGGTGAATCCAGTTGGCAGGGGAATGGGTGATGCAGGGCATTGGACCTGTGGCACCGCCGGCACCGGAGCTGGTACCATCTGTCCTGGAACTGCTGCAGGAGAAGCTCAATGCACTTATCTGAATTACCAACCCAGCCAACGTTTGTTCCTGGGCTAGCTTCTGTACCTGTTGTGGTTTTGCAGCTTCCCCCTACTGATAGGGTGGTCTTTGCCGGTTCCTCGGAGGAGGACCTTCTGCCCAGGCTGGCAGAGATGCAGAGGCTTGTAGCCTCCCTGTCCAGTTCTGCTGGTGCCTGCACCTCTGGATGAAGACCGAGTGCCTAGGGCCCACCCCCTTTTGCTTACAGTGAGGATGAGGATTCCTAGGACCCCTGGGGGGGGGTGTCTCCCCTCAGACTCTTCTCCTCCAGAAGAGTGAAGGAAGTCTCCGCTTGAGCACTTAACCTTCGCAGTATTTGTGAGAGTGATGGCGGAAGCCATCCCATTTCAGTTACTGATGGAAGAGGATGCCAGGCACAAAATGCTTGAGATCTTCCAGTTCATGGAGCCTACTAAGGAGATCATGCTGGTCCCAGTACACGATATCCTTAAGGAGTTGCTGAGGCTATGGGAACATCCCCTCACAGTACCTCCCGAACACAAGAAAGCTGATGAGGTCTACCTCGTCCAGAAGGCTGTCAGATTCAATAAACATCAGCTGCCCCACCAGTCGGTGTAGTCGAATATGCTCTTAAGAGAGCCAACTGTTCTCGGACCCATTCTTCGGCACCCCAGGGAAAGACCACAGAGCGATGGATGCTCTTGGGAGAAAGGTGTTCCAGGGAGTCATACTCATTGCTGCATAGCTTCCTATCTGCTTTATATGAGGCAGTACTTGCAGGACATCCGGAAGCAGGTGTAGGAGGTTGCTGAGCATCTGCCTCAAAAACAGCAGGACACCCTCATGCCACTGGTGCATAAGGGCCATGGAGTGCAGAAAACGCAAGGTACGAGCAACCTACGATGTTTTCGAAACAGCATCAAGGGTCTCTGCAGCAGGAATCGGCATCCACAGAATGGCATGGCTGCTGGCCTCAGATCTCCGACCGGAGTTACAGGAAAGACTTGCTGACGTGCCGTGTACCAGGGAGAATCACTTTGGAGATAGGGTGAGGGACGGAGTGGCCCAGCTCCAGGACCACCATGAAACCCTCCAATTCTCCACTAGTACTCCACATCCATCCTCCTCTAGGAGGTCTGTGAGATCGGGACAGAGGAAGCATTTCTTTCACCATTTGAAGTGCTATCCTCTGCCCTCGCTCCTGTCAACAGCATCAGAGCTCCCACAGCCAACAGCATAGAGCCCCCCAGGTCCCAATTCCCTTAGTGGCAAAGACTCTCTCTGGAAGTTTTGTGAGGACAAAGGGACTATGATCCTCATAGCCCTTTATTGGCTGAGACAGGTCTGGTTTCCACTCCTTCAAGAGTTGTCCATCAGGAGACCAGAGACAGTCTGAGGACTTCCTCAGATCTCAACACCCAAGATCGAGGCAGGTTGTGACATGCCAATCTCAAGGCCCTGTCACTCACAGCCTGGATGTTGAGAGGTTAATTCTGCAACCGCTTGATCTTTCAAAGGATGTGTTTGAGGTCTGTTGACTTCTAGAAAGCCTTTGACTAGAAAGTCCTATGAACTGAAGTGGAGATGGTTTTCTGTGTAGTGTGAGCAGAAGGCCCTAGATCCATTCTCCTGCCCCACCCAAAAACCTCTTGCTTACCTTCCACACCTATCGGAAGCTGGCTTAAAAATCAACTTCGTTAGAGTTCATCTCAGTGCAACTGGCATGTACCACAAAGGTGTAGATGGTATGCCCATCTCTGTACAGCCTATAGTTGTACGTTTCATGTAATGCCTGCTTCAACTGAAGCTTCTCCTAAGGCCTCCTGCTGTGTCTTGGGACCTCAACATGGTGTTAGCTCAGCTGATGAAAGCTCCTTTTGAGCCACTGTGCTCCTGTGACCTGAAGTACCTGACTTCGAAGGTCATATTTTTGGTGGCAGACAGCGAGCTCCAGACCTTAGTGACTTATCCACCTTACACTAAGTTTTGTCATGACATGGTGGTCTTGCACACACATCCGAAGTTCCTGCCTAATGTGGTGGCAGACTTCCATCTTAACCAGTCCATCATCCTGCCAACATTTCTTTCCCAGGCCTCATTCGCACCAAGGCGAATGAGCACTGCAAAGTTTGGTCTGCAAGCTAGTCTTAGCCTTCTATTGGAGTGGACAGAAGCCCATAGACAGTTCACCCAACCTTTTATTTTTTTGATAGGAATAAGTTGGGCATTACTGTTGCCAAACAGACACTATTCAATTGGCTAGCAGATAGCATCTCCTTCTCTTATGCCCAGGCGGGACTGCATCTTGGGGTCATGTCAAGGCTTATTCTGTCAGCCATGGCAGTATTGGTGGCCCGTTTGCAAGCATTTCCCATGGAGGAAATCTGCAAGGCTGTGACGTGGAGTTCTCTCCACACATTCACATCTCACTATTGCTTGGATAGGGATGGCCAACGCGACAATAGATTTGGCCAATCTGTCCTTCGGAACTTGTTTGAGGTGTAGAACCCAACTCTCTCCCACCTAAAGCCAGTTGTTTGGGTTCAGGCGGTCTCCCCCTCTGTTATCAACAGTACCATTGTTGTGCCTGTTGGCAACTGGTTTGGGTGTCTGTTGGTCCCCTTTTAAGCTGGGGATCAGTCTGTAGCTAGGGATGTATTAGACTATGGAAATTTATTTCCTGCTATTCTGTTTAATGTAAACCGGTATGATTTACATCGGATGTAAGAATGTCGGTATATAAAAATTATAAATAAATAAATAAATAAATGTGTGAGGAGTACCATCCTGCTGCTTCTCGGAGAAAGCAGAGTTGCTTACCTGTAATAGGTGTTCTCCGAAGACAGCAGGATGTTAGTCCTCAGGAGACCCACCTGTCACCCTGCGAAGTTGGGTTTCTCCAATTTTGTTTTTATATAATTCTGTTATAAGACTGGAGAGGGGATCCTACGTGGATGCATGGTATAAGGCATGATGGGCATGCTCAGTGTGCAAAGTCAACATTCTAGAAACTGACAAATGTTTTCCATGTCTGGGCTCCATCTGATGTCTCCCATGTGAGGACTAACTTTCCTGCTGTCCTCTGAGAACACCTGTTACTCTGCCTTTGCTGATAATACCAAAATCTGTTACAGGTTGGACAGCCAGGAAGGAGTGGACAACATGAGGGATCTAGTGAAGCTCAAGGAAAAGTCTAATGTCTGACAGCTAAGATTTAATGCCAAAAAATGCATAGTAATGCATTTAGGATGCAAGAACACAAGAGAAAAGATACAGTATTGGAGGTGAAATTCTTCTAAGCACAAAAGAATGTGAGGATCTGGGGGTAATTGTAACTGATGATCTTAAGGTGGCCAAACAGGTGGATAAAGCAATGGTAAAAGCCAGAAAGATGCTTGGCTGGATAGTGAGATGAAAGGTCAGCAGAAAAAGGGAGGTGATATTGCTCCTGTATAGGTCCCTGGTGAGACCTCACCTGGAATACTGAGTACAGTTCTGGAGACCCCACCTTCAAAAGGATATAAACAGGATGGAGTCGCTCCAGAGGGGGCTACTAAAATGGTCAGTGATCTTCCTTCTAAAGCATATGGGGATAGACTTGGAGATCTAAACATGTATTCCCTCAGGAAATGAGATAGGGGAGATCCCCTCTAACACAATTCCTAGGCTTATCTTTAATCACCTTAACCCTTTTCAACTCGCAGTCGCTCTCAAAAAAATCTCACATGCTCAACGACCACCTCCTGGACACCCAACCGGACATTTGTGCCATTACCGAAACATGGCTGAAAAACACAGACACCGCCATAATTAACCAACTGCCAACACAACAATATGACATCTTCTCTATCCCCAGACCTAAAAAAAGAGGGGGTGGAATAATGTTAATAGCAAAAAAAGAACTGAGACTGTCCCAGCAAGCCTTCAAATCGACGACCAAATTAGAAATTGGACTATTCAAATCCTCCCAGCTTCAAATCTGCCTTATTTACGCCCCCCCGGGGCTCCTAGAATCCGACCCTTCTCCACTCATCGAAATCATAGCCAAACACATCAACACTAACTCACCTGCTATCATTTTAGGAGATTTCAACCTCCATGTTGACTCCCCCACCCCATCATCTAATTGCGAAGCCCTTCTCTCATCTCTCCAGGCTATGGGATTCAAACAAATTATAAACAATCCCACACACAAGGCAGGCCACACGCTTGACCTGATATTCACTAACGAAACCATCTCGCCCATCTCCCTACCTTCTTGCACCCCCATCCCCTGGTCAGATCACTCGATGATAACTACAAAATTATCTATAAAACAAAAACTGACCCCTATTGCTACTAAATCCTCGATCCAGTTCAGGAAACCTTGTTCCATGGACACTCTCAACAACAGCCTGGCCAAAGACCTAATTAAACTGGACCTCTCCGATGCTGATACCGCTATTAACTCCTGGCAAACTATTACACACTCAGTAGCAAACAGAATCTGCCCCGAATCTTCAAAAGTTATCAACCCAGTCCGCACGAACAAAAAACCCTGGTTCTCAACTGAATTAAGAAAACTCAAACAAGATCTACAACACAAAGAACAACGCTGGCGGAAAGATTCCTCCCCTTCCTCACTGGCTTCTTACAAAACCGCAATGAGCCACTATAGGACATCCATTACCCGCACCAAACGAGATTTCTACGCCAAAAAAATACACGGCTTCTTATATGACCCAAAAACTCTGTTCTCATATGTTGCTGCCCTTACCACACCTATGCCCCTTACCATCCCAGAAGAAGAAGCCCAGAACAAATCCACAGAGTTGGCTATCTTCTTTGATAACAAAATCAAAAACCTACTTGCCCCCCTGGCATCAACTAACACTTCTCCAAACCCTTTGCAACCACTAAGCCTCGCAACCACTAACCCTCCTCCAACTATCCACAAACCGACACTAGAAACTCTTGAACAGACATCCTCCCTGGAAATAGAATCAATAATCAAGAAAATGAAACCTTCCTCACATCCATTGGACCAAATTCCGACCAAACTCCTTCTCACCATCCCTAACACCATTGCTAAACCGCTGGCAGACATCATAAATTGCTCCCTCAATCAAGGATCGGTCCCGGACTCCTTAAAAATTGCTTCACTGAAACCCTTACTAAAAAAACCCAACCTGGATCCAGCCAACCCTGTAAACTTCCGCCCCATTGCAAACCTACCTTTTATAGCCAAGCTAATGGAAAAGCTTGTCAACATCCGACTCACAGACTACCTTGACTCCCACAATATTCTCTACCCTTCTCAATTCGGATTCAGGAAACGCCTAAACACAGAATCCCTCCTTCTTTCTCTAACGGACAACATCTTGATGGGCCTTGACAAGGGACAATCATACCTTCTAGCCCTACTCGACATTTTTGCGGCGTTCGACACGGTAAACCACTCTATCCTCATCAACCATTTAATGGAAATAGGCATATCTGGTTCTGCACTGCTCTGGTTCACATCCTTTCTGAACAACAGGCACTACAAAGTCAAAATAAATGACAAAGAATCCCACTCCATTCCATCAAACCAAGGAGTACCTCAGGGTTCTTCACTTTCCCCTACCCTGTTCAATATATATCTACTCCCTTTATGCCAGCTACTCAATAGCCTCAACCTCACCCATTTTATATACGCGGACGATGTGCAAATCTTAATTCCCATCTCGGACCCCATCTCCTCTACTCTAAATTTCTGGAACAACTGCTTACACGCCATCAACCTTCTTCTCTCGAGTCTCAACCTGGTCCTAAATACGTCCAAAACGGAACTCCTGGTTATCTCCCCTAGTGATAACAACCCCTTCGCCAATAAATGCATTCATCCCAATAGCAAGCCAGGTCAGAGACCTTGGGGCCACCCTTGACTCTAGAATGAATTTCAAAAAATTCATTAACGCTACAACTAAAGAATGCTTCTTCAAGCTACAGGTCTTGAAGCAACTAAGACCGCTCTTACACTTCAAGGATTTCCGTTCAGTGCTTCAAGCCATACTGTTTTCAAAGATTGACTATTGTAACGCTCTACTACTCGGTCTCCCCGCTTCGTCTACCAAACCACTTCAGATGCTGCAAAACGCAGCGGCCAGGATCCTTACAAACACACGTCGCAAGGACCATATCACACCAATCCTAAAAATCCTACACTGGCTGCCCATCCAATATAGAATACTTTTCAAGGCCCTCACCATCATCCACAAATCCGTCTACCAGCAATCCACACTCCAACTCACCTTCCCACTCGAATTACATACTTCCGCAAGGCCGATCAGAACTGCCTACAAAAGTTCGCTCAAGGCCCCCCCCCAACAAATCCTCGGTCCACAACTCTATTCACAAGCGAGCACTTTCAACAGCAGGTGCTCTACATTGGAATACACTTCCCCAAGACTTACGCCAGGAACAATGCCATCTAACATTCAGAAAGAAACTGAAAACCTGGCTGTTCGCACAAGCCTACCGTTGAAGGAACTTCTTGAACCTTCACCGACTCTCACCCTTCCACCCCTCCCTAATCCCTTCCCCCCTCTTCATTTCCCTCTCCCCCTCCCCCCCCCCACTCACCTCACCCTCTCCTTCTCCCACTGGACTTACCATGTTAATAATCGCCTGTATCTTTATATGTTTATGTATCTTTAACATATAGTTTTTTGTTGATTATATTTATCACTCTCCAGTTGTTTTAGTTTAAAACCTGTCCTGTCTTCCATCTCCCATGTTTTACGCCCCCTGTTTAATGTAACTTTACTTTCTACCTAGATGTTAATTGGTTTCCCCTCAGTTACATTGTAAACCGGTACGATAAGACCTGGTCTTGAGCATCGGTATAGTAAAAGAAATTAAATAAAAATAAATAAATAAAATAAATAATGATAGAAAGGTTTCCATGTACAGAAGCTAAGCCTTTCAATGGAAAGGAGGCTTTGGAGCAAGGGGTCATGAGATGAGGGTGATAGGGGATAGATTCAGGAGTAATCTTAGAAAACGTTCTTTACAGAGAAGATGGTGGATGCATGGAACAGCCTCCCAGTGGAAGTGGTGGATAAAAAAAACATATTTGAATTCAAGAAAGCATGGGATAAATATTGAAGATCTCTAAGGAAGTGATGAGAACTGTAATGCTAAATGAATTGGACGGTTGGGCAGCTGACTGGGCCATACGGTCTTTTTCTGCTGTCATGTTTCTTTGGGTTCCAAGGTTTGCTTTTTTGTAAGATTTTCTGGTTGGCACCGCAGCATGTTTTAAGTGATATTTTTACCTGAGAAGACTGTACTTTGAATGTCCTTATTCACGTAAAATCTGCTGTTATAAATGCATAATTTTTAATTGTTGTGGTGTGGGCTATGAGGGAGAAGATGGGCACAAGACTAAGGTTCACTTATAGGGCACGCAGTACCATTGTGCTGTCTCTAGTGTAAAATATCCTGGGAGCCATTCAAAGTCGCTGACCAGGATGTCTCTCCCACAAGAATTTAAATGTTAACAGCTGGATTTTGTTGGCTGATTTGAATTTTTCTGGTGCATAATTAATTCTCCTGTATGTAGGACATACCCGCCAGCCCTGAGGCTTTGTATTGGGGTTGAAATATTTAGGGTTTCAAAATACTAAAAATGTGCTTTTAGGAATATTTTGAGCATACATTACTACAATTTTCCATGGATACAGTCCATCACATAACCACCTCTCCCTGCAAATGAATTATTTGCCAACTATTGGCACTACGGGGAAGCAGTGTTCCAAATTTACCAGAAATCTGGTCACCTTACTCTTCACCTCACTGTACCCGTAAACTATGTTCAGACACATTATTGTTAGGGGTAAGGTGGCTGTGATGGGGAGGGGCAGTAACACAGGTAGCACCTGCCCTGATCGGAGCAGTTGTCTTTCAAGGAGCAGTTGCTATTTGGAAACTATCTTGAAAAACTTGTTAAGTCTCAGAGACTCCGCAAGGGGGAATAAATCCAGGAATCTGAATTGGTCTGGCACTCAAGAAAATGAAATTAACAGATAAGATTAGATGTCTTCTTTCTATATGTATAAATGCAAAGCCTTTACTATGTCTTCTGTGCATGAGTGTCCCTAACTCCTTGCATTCCATATCTTTTCCCTTTTTGCAAGTATGAGCAAGCTACTGAAGCAGAATTAGCCTGGGTCACTGAGACCAAGCGGAAACTGCTGGCACTGGGTCCCATTCGACTAGAGCAGGACAAGACGACAGCTCAGCTGCAAGTGCAGAAGGTATATGCAACTCATCCCATATTGTATCACTGGAGAAAGGAGGAAATCTCTGAGTAGGATCCAGTCGATGAGGGATCTAACAGCACGGCTGGGAAAGAGGTTATTGTAGTTAATTCAGAAAAGACCACAGTCGTAGCAAAACTGGAAATTACTGGCAAGCAAAACGTTTTTAGTTCAGTATTTTTTGAGGGTCTTGAATAGCTAATTTAAAAGAATGCACAATGTTAACATAAAAATACTCTGGTAATTGAATTGTTTAAGACTGATATATCCAAACGTCAGTGGCACAACTGCACATTTCCAACATATACTCAAGCTTACTGGGTACCTCTGGAAGCTGGGGCTGTGGAGTTCAATCCCTGGATTTCTTGCAGTGACCTCTGGAGTCCTCTCTGGGGGATGCTGGGAGCAGTATGCAGATGAACCTTCCGGTTATTTACCCCTCCAGAAATTACAAAACAAGAGGGCACTTCATGAAATTAGCAACTAGCAGATTTTAAAATAAATAGAAGAGCTTTTTTCCTCAGTGCATAATTAAGCTGTGGAACCTGTTGCCAGAGGACATGGTTGAAGGCAACTAACATACAGGCCCCTACAGTAAAGTGTGCGATTCACTATTTAAATTAGGGCCCTTGCTAATAAGGAGGCGCTCCCTTATTGGCAGAAGCGGCGGCTGTTAGCGGGTCTGACAGCCGACGCTTAATTTTACCGGCATCGGTTGTCGAACCCACTGACAGCCATGGGTTCGGAAAACGGATGCCGGCAAAATTGAGTGTCCGTTTTCCAGCCCGCGGGCAGATTTTTTTTTTTTTTTTAAAGATTTTTATTTTTGGGGCCTCCGACTTAATATCGCTATGATATTAAGTTGGAGGGTGTACAGAAAAGCAGTTTTTTCTGGTGCCGTCTGAAATTAACGCCAGCCTTTGGCAGGAGTTAATTTCTGAAAGTAAAATGTGCATTTTGCTTTCTGTATTGCAGGTGAATACCTAACAGGCTCATCACATGCATTTGCATGTGATGAGCACTATTAGTTCCGGGGGGGGGGGGGGTTGGCAGCACGTTTTCCACGCGCTATTGCCCCTTAATGTATAAGGGGTAATAATAGCGTGTCAAAAACGCGCATCCAAACGGGGGCGAGTGGTGCGCTCAGCCAAGCGCACTCTTCTGTATTGGCCTGATAGTGGGGTTTAAAAGAGGTTTAGACAAGTTCCTAGTGGATCAGTCCATAACACATTATTAGCCAAGTAGACTAAGGAAAACTATTGTTCCCTGTACGTACCCGGATCAGTCCAGACCGTGGGTTGAGCCTCCTGTCCAGCAGAGGGAGACAGAGAAAAACTGAAAAGGTCTCCTATATCAGGACAGTGCTCACCCTGTGTCCCTTCAGTATTTCTCTGTCTCCCAGCAGACGCAGGCAGTTAACCTGTGGTTCCCTGGCTTTCTCTGTTTTCCACACTGTGGTGATTTCTTTTTCTCCTTCTGATTGTTTTCAGGATCAAGCAAGTATTGATTCATTTCTATATGTAAAAAAAAAAAAAGAAATTGAAGGAAATCAAACTTCTTGTCTATGTGAGACAGCTCTGTCCCACAGCTCTTTCAGGGTCCCGGGGGGATCTTCCCCTTGAGTACTCAGCCTGGGACCCCTCTTCCCGGTGACCACTTGCCTGGCTTAAAGGGATGATACTGGTGGTCCAGTCACTCCCCCTTTTCGCGTCTGCCTCAGGTCCTTCAGCAGAGAGGCTCCCGTTCCTCTGCTCGTTTCTTTGGGAAAAAAAAAAAAAGTCCATCGGAAGCAGAGCCTACCCGCGCTTTTCATTGCAGGTTCCAGCAAGGTAAGCAGGCGGGGAAGGGATTACTAGTGGTCCAGACCCTCTCCTCACCCGTCTGTGTCTGAGCACTTGTAAAAAAAAAAAAAAAATGTTCTTTTTTGATCAGCTGCAATCCAGGACCCCTGCCCACCTGAATCACCAGGTTTTTGGCCGATTTCTTTGTGTTTGTGAGCAGTTTTTTCCCCCGACCATGCCGCGGCCATCCTGGTGTATAGCATGTGAGGAATCAGCCACGTGGTTTCTAGGACTGGGATTTGTTCGAGGTGCCTTCCAGGGTGGGTGGGCAGCTCTTTTTCAGGGTCTGCAGAAACAGCCAAGCCTCGTGGGGCTCAATAACGTCAGGCTCCGCAGGAGCTCAGAGCTGATCTTTCTCCCTCCGTGCAGGGATGCAGCCATCTTAAGCACATGTCATGCAGCTCAGGCAAGGGCTGTGGGGGAGGGGGAGCTTCCTCCAACATTGTCTCCAGTCCCTGCAACTCCTGATGAGAATGCGGATCAGGATCAGGTTTTTTTTACAGGAGGGACCCTGCTTTTCCAGGAGATCAGGATGTTGATTCTGATTCCTTTTCTTTAGATTCTGTCCTCCTTAAGCATAAAGCCTTTTTGGCTTCCAGGTCTCTGCAAGGTGGTGCCTTGCCAGTCAGACCTACGCAGGAACTGCCGTCCAAGGTAGCCAAGCGTGCCGATGTTCCCGCGTCTCTAAGGCTCGCGAAGTTAAAAGGCACGGTGGTTTCAGGAGGATTTGCCGCTCCGGACTTGCCGGGCAGTGCGGCTGCAGGTGCAGGAGCCTCTCCTCCTCCTCCTTTGGGGGGAGGGGGGGGGATTGGATGAGGAGCAAGGGAAACAGGCTTCTTTGGAGGGTGATGACCCTCAGGTAGTACGTCTGTTCCAGAGGGAGGAGTTGGCACCCCTCATTCCTGCAGTCCTGGCAGAGCTCGGGGTTCGATCTCCACAGTCTGTAGCAGTCTCGTGCAGCAGGCAAGCCTCAGGTGGGTTCAACAATTACTCAGCACCCAGGACCTCCCATCTGCAGAGGCAGAAAGGCTGGAAGGCGCGATTGCGTATGGGGCTGATGCTCTCTATGATCTCCTCGGTGCAAGCCAGAGCCATGGTCTTAGTGGTGTCAGCCAGGCGATTGGGCTGCAGACTCCTCTTCTAAATTGCAGTTGGGCACTCTACCCTTCAAGGGGAAGTTACTTCTTAGCGAGGACCTGGATCAGCTTATCAAATTCTTGGGTGACAACAAGGTTCATAAGCTACCAGAGGACCGCCCCAAGCAGTCCAGCTCCTTTTTTTCCATCGCGCTTTCGTTTCCATCAAGGCACCGCCGCAAAGTTCTCACAATGAGATATGGCCGGCCCATTCCTCCGTTCCAGACTTAGGTGGTCGGCTGTCCCTGTTTCTTGAGGAATGAGCCAAAATTACTTCGGATCAGTGGGTCTTCGAAGTAATCGAACGAGGCTATGTGTTACAGTTTGCTCGGGATCTCCTGGACCTCTACTTGATCTCCTCTGCGGAACTCGGAAGCGCTCAGCGGTGTGCCAGACTCTCGACAGGCTTCAAGCGCTCGGTGCCATAGTCCCGGTCCCCCTCCAGGATCAGGGATCCAGCCAGTATTCCATCTACTTCGTCATCCCCAAAAAGGACGGCTTCTTTCGACCGACCCTGGACCTCAAGAGAATCAACAAGGCCCTCAAGGTTCCCCATTTTCAGATGGAGACCCTGAGGGCGGTCATAGTGACGGGTTCGTACAGGGGAGTTCCTTGCCTCAGGAACACCAGAGATTTCTTTGTCTCAACATCCTGGGACGACATTTTCAGTTTTGAGCAATCCTATTCGGTCTCGCCACCGCGCCACACACATTTACCAAGATCATGGTGGTAGTGGCAGCCTTCCTCCGGTGGGAGGGAGTCCTAGTCCACCCATTCCTGGATGACTGGCTCATTCGGGCAAAGTCGGGGGACCTGTGCATGATAACGGTCAACTGGGTCTTGTCTGTTCTCACCTCCCTTGGGTGGATAGCAGTTTGTCAAAGAGCAACCTCAAGCCCTCTCAGGTCCTCGAATTCTTAGGAGCACGCTTCGACACTCGTGTGGGTAAAATTCTGTTACCCGATGCCCATGCATTCAAGCTCATGGATCAAGTCCAACATCTATTATCTCTCACGGTCCCCACGGCCTGGGATTATATCCAGGTTCTGGGCACTATGGCTTCAACTATAGATTTGGTTCCCTGGGTCTTTGTGCATATGCGTCCTTTGCAGCAAGCTTTGCTATCCTGCTGGAAGCTGGTCTCGGAGGAGTTTGACACCCTTACCACTTTCCGATATTATCATTGACAGCATGCAGTGGTGGATTGTTGTGACAACGGATGCCAGCCTCTCCGGCTGGGGAGCGGTGTGTCAGAATCAGTCTACCCAGGGACGATGGACCCCAATTCAGTCTGTGTCACAGCAATCGTATGGAGACCCGAGCGGTCCGTCTGGTTCTCAAGACTTTTCTGCCCTTGATCCATAGCAAAGCTGTACGAGTCCTCTCCAACAATTCCACTACGGTAGCTTACATCAATCGCCAGGGGGGGGGGGGGGGGGCACCAGGAGTCGTCCGGTTGCCCTGGAAGCCAGCAAGCTGCTAGCCTGGGTGGAGCGCCATCTGGAACAGCTAGCGGCCTCCCACATTGTGGGGAAGGAGAACACTTAAGCCTACTTCCTGAGTTGTCAGCATCTAGACCCTGGAGAGTGGGAGTGGTCCGGAGAGGCGATGGATTTGATCGTGCACAAATGAGGGGTCCCTCACTTAGACCTGATGACTACTCTGAGCAATGCAAAGGCCCCCAGATTCTTCAGCCGCAGAAGGGAGCACTGCTCAGAAGGAGTGGATGCACTGGTCCTACCCTGGCCTCACGATGTTCTCCTTTGCATGTTCCCACCTTGGCCTCTGGTGGAAAAGTACTCAGAAGAATAGAACTCCACAGGGGGCCGGTCATCCTCGTGGCGCCGGAGTGGCCTCTGAGACCATGGTTCGCGGATCTGGTGAACTTCACTACGGACAGTTCTCTCTGCCTCGGCCATCTGCCAATCCTGCTTCGACAGGGTCCAGTATTTTTCGATCAGGCAGATCGCTTTTGAGCGGCGGCGACTAAGGAAGAAGGGTTATAAGGAGGAGGTTATCTCCACTCTGTTGCGGGCTCATAAGACTTCTACCTCTCTGGCTTATATTCGGGTATGGAGAGTGTTTGAGACTATGTGCACTAAGTCCGGAGTTCCGGCGTGTAAGGTTTCGGTGTCCCAGGTTCTCTCCTTCCTGCAGAATGGTCTCTCCAAAGGTTTGTCTTTCAATTCCTTGCGGGTACAGGTTTTGGCGCTCTGTTCCCTCCTTGGACGGGTTGATGGTTATGCGTTGGCGATCCATCCGGATGTCATTCAGTTCCCCAGGGGGGCTAACCACTTGAACCCGCCTGTCTGGGCTACTTGTCCGTCGTGGAGCCTTAACTTGGTTCTCCGCGTTTTTTGCGAGATGCCCTTTGAACCCCTTTGGCGAGCCACACTTAAGGATCTGACCCTTAAAACTGTCTTTTTGGTCTGTATTTCCTCAGCCAGGAGAGTGTCTGACTCCAAGCCCTGTCTTGTAGGGAGCCTTTCCTTCGCTTTTCTGATTCAGGTGTTTCCCTCCAAACAGTCCCCTCCTTCCTGCCAAAGGTTGTCTCCTCCTTTCATGTAAATCAGTCAGTGGAGCTCCCTGCTTTTCTCCAGAGGACATTGCAAACACACCTGGCACGGATCTACGGCGCCTTGATGTGAAGAGGGTCCTACTGCAATATTTGCAAGTGACGAATGATTTTCGAGTCTCTGATCATCTCTTTGTCTTATGGAGCGGGCCGATCTAGGGGAATAAGGCTTCTAAAGCTACTATCGTTCGTTCGCTGGCTAAGAGGCAATTGCGTAGGCGTATATTTGTCGGGGCTGGTCGGTTCCGGAGGGCTTAAAGGCTCACTCTTTACATTCTCAGGCTACCTCTTGGGTGGAGAGTCGGTCAGTCTCGCCGCAAGAAATCTGCAGAGCAGCTACTTGGAAATCCCTATATATACCTTTGCGCATCATTGCCTCGATGTTCAGGCGCCAGTCTTTGGCTCTTTGGCAGACAGGTACTTCGAGCGGGACTGTCTCGGTCCCACCCTGTTTAGGGAAGCTTTGGTACATCCCACAGTCTGGACTGATCCGGGTACGTCCAGGGAAAGGAAAATTGGTTCTTACCTGCTAACTTTCGTTCCTGTAGTACCACTGATCAGTCCAGACTCCCGCCCTGACTACATCTACATTGCTACATCCACTCGGAATTTCTCTTTCACAGGTTCTTTTTGGGATTCTCTACTTCCTATTTGAGCTTTAAGACACTGGAAGTTCATCCGAATTGTAAGGCACCAGAGGTATCTGCTATTTATATATTGATAGCTGTGTAAGAGCATTTTTCATACATGTTTGAATTTCTTGTTTCATTTTGATAGTTACAGTTGTTTTCTTGCTTGATCTTATTTTGGTTCTCTGTGCTATTTTGGCTGCTTTGATATCGATTATACTGAAGGGACGCAGGGTGAGCACTGTCCTGATATAGGATACCTTTTCAGTTTTTCTCTGTCTCCCTCTGCTGGACAGGAGGCTCAACCCACTGTCTGGTCTGATCCATGGTCCTACAGGAACGAAAATTAGCAGGTAAGAACGAATTCTCCTTTATCCCTGGGTGTGAGTAACAGGAAATAGATCTACTTTATGGCATCTGCCAAGTATTTGTGACCTGGATGCTTAACTCCATGGACCTTGGCCTGACCCAGCACGGGATTTGTTCTTACGTTTCTAGCAGTAACATTTCTGTTACCTTTCCACAGGCCTTTTCTATAGATATTATTCGACACAAAGATTCCATGGATGAGCTTCTTAGTATCCAGGAAGAGATCCTAGAAACTTGTGGAGAGGAGCAGAAAGCTATCCTACAGGTAAAGTCTGACCCTATTCTCACTTATCTTGGGAACAGGGAATTCCGTTGTCATTACTGAAGAGGAAAGGATGGGAGGTGCTAATGGGGAATGCACATTACATGGTTTTAATACTTCACATAAGCAGGCTGATGCATTAACCTGTGCGTTGAAATAGGGCACTGAAATTCAATGCACAGTATGTTAATGCACAGGTTAAAATTTGTATTATTCCCAATGCAGCATGCTAATACATCGGGAGTTTAAAAAGAAAAGTTCCCAGACTGGAAATGGAGTGCTCCGCACAGGCTAAAAACACATTTTAAAGCTCCACACTCCTCACAGCTCCCTAATGCACTGGGGAAAGGACTAGGAAGTCCATTGCTCCAGGAGGCTGGATATCTTAAGTTCAAAAGACTGCATATCACTATTAAAGTTTTGCCATCTCAGCTCTCTGCAGGATGCATTTTAGCACCTGGTACCTCTGTGCTGAGTGGAAGTGATTTCTTTGCAAGGACACACAACAATAGATCTGGTACATTTACTCTTGCTACATAGCAATATCCCACCCCTGTACAAGTTATCTCATTCAATATTTTATACTAGCGGCACCCGGCCACGCATTGCAGTAGCAGAGTCATACAGCATAGTTCTCTGCTTCAACGGCAGGGGAGAAGAAGAAAGGGTTCGCACTCACAAAGCGGGGAGTAGCTGACTTGTTACGGCGGTTACTACCCCAAAACAAATGTGCCTGATACTTCACTTTCCATGCATATCCAGCATAGCTCTCTGCTTCAACGGCAGGGGAGAAGAAAAACAACCAACAAGGGCTGTAAAACATAGTCTGGGTAAAACAAATAAGCATGGGTGTAGCTTGCTTATTGCGGCGGTTACTACCCCTAACTAATCAAGCTTGATATTTCACTTGGATGCAGCTCCATCACTGCTCTCTACATTAATGGTGGGGGTGGAAGGGAAAGAGAACCAAGAGCTAAGAGAAACAGATAATGTGGGAAGCTTGCTGGGCAGACTGGATGGGCCATTTGGTCTTCTTCTGCCGTCATTTCTATGTTTCTATGTTTACCCTCCCTTCCCCTTGCTCATTTACCTCAGTCACTCATCCTCCTCCCCCTTGGTCACTCACCCCCCCTTCCCTCCCCTGTCCCCACTCCAACTCTCTCCCCTCATTCTCCCTCCCCTGAAATGTCTGCTCTCTTAGGTAAGAGGACCCAGACTGTAAGAAGCAGCTAGGATGCCGATTGAGAAAAAAACACCGAAATAGAAATTGGTGGTGGTAAACGTGGTCCGTCAGTGGGAGGTTGTGTGTGTTCTGTATCAAAATAGGGGCGTGCCTAACCAAGTTACCACTCTCTAGTTAATTGTTTTGTAGAGGGCTAATTAGGTGCCTTTCCGAGGTCAGGGACGTTTTGTGTTTGTGTGTGCCCTCCGTCTTTCCATCCCAAAAGAACCCCACCATAAACGCAGTGTTTAAATAGGCACCCCCCACCCCGGCGAAATACAGTAACCCACCCTCCCGCCCCCCGCCAGAGTTGCAGAATGACCGAAACACCCCCTCCCTCCCCCCGAACACACGCGCAAGAAAATAACTACGGCCCCCCACCGTGCAGCCCCCCGGATACCTGTGCAAGCAGTCGGTGGAGCAGGTGTTCGGTTCGGGATCAAAGTCTTGGGTTCGGGCCGTCGGCTGCTAGGAATGAAAATGGCTCTGACGGCCCTTTGACCTGACTATGTCACCGTGGGGGAGTAATGGGAGTGCTAGGTTCCCTGACATAGTAAGGGAAAGGTCCGCTGGCTGCCAGTCCTGAAAATGGCATCGACGGGCCCGCGCCCTTACTATGTCACATGGGCTACTGCCGCCATTGTTGTATCCGAGTGGCATAGTAAGGGAAAGGGCTGTCGGCGCCATTTTGGTTGCTGGCAGCCGACGGCCGTAGTGTACGCGATGTGTCCCGGACTGGTCCTGGCCCCCCCGCTGGGGCAGCGCGGACCTGTTTCCGCTTTTGTGTGTGTTCGGAGGGTGTGGGCAGTAAGTAGAACAGGCATGTGCGTGGGGGGTGTGAGGAGGGTGTTTTAGTGCGAGTTCGGAGGGTGTGGGAATTGCCAACATGTGACGTGCATGGCCCCCCAGTGTAGCAGCCTGGAATTTGGTGTGTTTTGGGAGGGTGTGTGAAGTAAGTCCAGTTGGCATATGTGTGTGTGTGGGGGGGGGGGGGTGTGAGGAGTGTGGATGTCTGTGTGTTCGGGAGCGTGTGTGAATTAAATACATTTGTCATGTGTGTGGGGTGCGTGAGTGTTTGTGAAAGGTGTAAGAGGATGCGCTGACGTCTGATGTCCACCAGATGTCGCTGTTTTGTGGAACCAATTTTTAAACCTTTTTTACCTGTCACAGGTGTGACATATCTGTAATGTAAGTACAGAAGAACCTTCCTGTATGCGAAATGAAGGTTGTGTCCAAATTTGAAAGCAATCGGTGCAGTGGTTTCTGAGATTAATGATTTTGTACAAACTATTTAACATTTTTATTTATATAGATTATTTGGCACATTTTCTAACCTTTTATATTTGGTTGCTTGCTGAATTCTGTTGATCCTTTTATTGCCAATTTATATGTGTATTTCTGTTGCACATCAGAGGGCAGATTATTCTGCTGCAAATATTCCCTACAGCTTGTTCTCACTGTCATCCTCCTATCCATATTGCATTCTTTCTGCCTTCTCCCTCTGTTTCCATATAGGATAAGATCAAATTGCTTGCACAGCAATATAATGTAGTGAGTCAGTTGAACACCGAACGCTATGCACAATTGGAGCGTGCACAAGTTCTTGTGAATCAATTCTGGGAGACGCACGAGGAGCTGAGGCCATGGATTGAGGAAACACAAGTGGTAATTGCACAGCTTCCTCCCCCTGCTGTGGATCATGAGGTTCTGAAACAGCAAAAGGAGGAGATGAGGGTAAGAATTCTAAGAAAAAAGCATAGTTACATTTTTTTCAGATGCTTTTTATTTAGAGTAATGTGTGTGTTTGTGGGTAATGTTTTCATCAAAATGATCTAAAATGATCTCCAATTACTTGCATTTTTCAGCAACTGAGAGAGTCCATTGCTGAGCACAAACCTCATATTGACAAACTAATGAAGATTGGACCCCAGCTACAGGCTCTGAACCCTGAGGAGGGAAAAATGGTGCAAGAGAAATATGGGTCAGCAGCATCCAAGTACAGCAAAATTAAAGCAGATGTGCACCAGCGGGCATCGGTATTGGATGAGGCTATTACACAAGCTGCACAGGTACATCCACGTACACACTCTCTACTCCTCATCCCCCCCCCCCATTCCTGCATACGCCCTCTATTGCCCTGCACAAACTCACACATACTTAGACAAGCTGTCTGTCCTACTGTTTCTTCTGTTCATTGTCTTATGTAAGCCATCATTTCTGATAATTACATCCCTGTTTAAGGGCTGTTCACAAACCAGTATTTCATAGCCTTCATATCTGGTTTTTTATTTCTAGTTCATTAGAACATAAGAACATAAGAAATTGCCATGCTGGGTCAGACCAAGGGTCCATCCAGCCCAGCATCCTGTTTGTAAGAACTAGTATCCCTCTCAGATTTAAATTCTGAAGTAGAAAAAAGAGAAATCAGCCTTTATAGCTGTAATAATAATCTTCTCTAACGGGTCCTGTTGACATCCATCGTGCTGTGAAAGAGCTAAGCTGTCTGGTTTCTGGCAGGGAGGTGAAGTCTACTGCAGAGCAAGGATACCAAAATTAGGAATTTTCTTTATATTGGGGGTTTTTCTAGTAACTCCTACAAAAGTTGGGCAGTACCCAAGAGTTCTGGGCCTTGCTCTTTCACTTTCTGCTGCACATTCTTTCCCCAGTTTGGGTAACATACACAATAATGTAAGGTGAAAGCAGAGAAAGAGCAACTAGTCTGTCCACACGGCCAGCGATACATCCCAGCTGCCAGCCGTAGAAGCTTGAGTGTTTGTAGAAAAAGAGCAACTAGTCTGTCCATACGGCCAGCGATACATCCCAGCTGCCAGCCGTAGAAGCTTGAGTGTTTGTAGAAAAAGAGCAACTAGTCTGTCCACACGGCCGGCGATACATCCCAGCTGCCAGCCGTAGAAGCTTGAGTGTTTGTAGAAAAAGAGCAACTAGTCTGTCCACACGGCCAGCGATACATCCCAGCTGCCAGCCGTAGAAGCTTGAGTGTTTGTAGAAAAAGAGCAACTAGTCTGTCCCCACGGCCAGCGATACATCCCAGCTGCCAGCCGTAGAAGCTTGAGTGTTTGTAGAAAAAGAGCAACTAGTCTGTCCATACGGCCAGCGATACATCCCAGCTGCCAGCCGTAGAAGCTTGAGTGTTTGTAGAAAAAGAGCAACTAGTCTGTCCACACGGCCAGCGATACATCCCAGCTGCCAGCCGTAGAAGCTTGAGTGTTTGTAGAAAAAGAGCAACTAGTCTGTCCACACGGCCAGCGATACATCCCAGCTGCCAGCCGTAGAAGCTTGAGTGTTTGTAGAAAAAGAGCAACTAGTCTGTCCACACGGCCGGCGATACATCCCAGCTGCCAGCCGTAGAAGCTTGAGTGTTTGTAGAAAAAGAGCAACTAGTCTGTCCACACGGCCAGCGATACATCCCAGCTGCCAGCCGTAGAAGCTTGAGTGTTTGTAGAAAAAGAGCAACTAGTCTGTCCACACGGCCGGCGATACATCCCAGCTGTAGAAGCTTGAGTGTTTCTTTGTAGGATATTGCTGCTTATCCAAGTCAGTTTTTCTTGTTTTTGTTTACATCTTGAATAGTTAAGCATTTACATTCCTGTTCTTACTCTAATACCCAAATCCCCAACCTCACAATGTTTTACATCCAAGTGGTGGCGTAATCTAAATGACTAGAGAAAACAGTGGAAGGAGCCAACCTTACCGCATCAATTAGAAAGTTGGAACAGGTGAGGTGGAGAGAATTTTGAATAAAGATTGTAATCCAGTGTTAGGAAATCACCATAATCTTTTATTCAAAGTCAGCAGTCTAACCTTTGCTTATAAATTTGAAAAGTTGTGCATCCCCCAACACATCTATGTTCGCATAAAAGCTGCTTCGGGAAAGACAAGGAACTGCAAACAGAGACAGAAACAATAGGCAGAGTTCCTAAAAGTGGACTTTGAATAAAAGATTATTATTATTTCCGGACAGTGGGTTATAATCTTCTGAATTTTCTCCACCTCACCTGTTCCAACTTACTCATAATCTAAATAATTTATCAAAATAGAGTACATCTCTAGGTCTTTAAGATCATGAGAGGCCTTGAACGAGTAGATGTGACTCGGTTATTTACACTTTCGAATAATAGAAGGACTAGGGGGCACTCCATGAAGTTAGCAAGTAGCACATTTAAGACTAATCGGAGAAAATTCTTTTTCACTCAACGCACAATTAAGCTCTGGAATTTGTTGCTAGAGGATGTGGTTAGTGCAGTTAGTATAGCTGGGTTCAAAAATGGTTTGGATAACATATATAGAAACATAGAAATGATGGCAGAAAAAGACCAATCGGCCCATCCAGTCTATCCAGCAAGCTCCCACACTTATTTTCCCAGACTTATCTGTTTCATTATTTTCCCATATTTATCTGTTTCATCAACCACCAAGTTCAGGGCCCTTGTTGGTAATTGTTTGATTCAAGTTTCCTGCCATCCCCTGTCATTGATGCAGAGAGCAATGTTGGAGTTGCATCCAAGGTGAGCAGAAGGCTTAATGGTTAAGGGTAGTAACCGCCGCATCAAGCAAGTTACCCCGATGTTTGTTTACCCAGACTGCACAGATCATTGCCTTGTTGGATGTTGTCTGAATGTTAATCCTGTTTTCCACATTTCCCCTTGCCGTTGAAGCAGAGAGCAATTTTGGAGTTGCATTAACTGTGTGAAGGCTTATTGAGTAAGGGTAGTAATCACCAGGTAGTAGCCTTCTTGGAGGAGAAGTCCATTAACTGCTATTAATCAAGTTTACTTAGGGAATTGCCTCTGCTATTAATTGCATCAGTAGCATGGGATCTTCTTAGTGTTTGGGTAATTGCCAGGTACTTGTGGCCTGGATTGGCCACTGTTGGAAACAGGATGCTGGGCTTGATGGACCCTTGGTCTGACCCAGCATGGCAATTTCTTATGTTCTTATACCAATGCTCTAGAAAAAATCTCAAGAATCCATTTTACTATATATTAACTGAAAATTTTCTACGGCCCTCTGAACAGCCAAATCTTTATTCATAATTTATTTATTTATTTAAAATCTTTTCTATACCGTCGTTTAGTAGAATACTGTCACAACGGTTCACATATAGGCACATATAGTAGAATGTATACGCAAATGTTCCTATTATTAGAAAGGAGGTGCCTCATGATCTCGGTGACATCGTTTCATAGTAATGGCTAAGAGTTTAGTGATGATTAATCTGACCTGTGATTTAAGATGAAGACTGTTAAATTATACATTTAATTTAAAAGGTGCAAAAGACAGACCATGACGTACATACATATAATGTGCTAGTGCTGTATGAAGATTTTATGTGTACAGCTTTCAGCGTTTTATTCTCTCTCGCTCTCTTTGTGGAAAGGCTTCTCTAAAGAGCCATGTCTTTAAGCTCTTTTTGAAAGTCTTGAAATCTCTCTGTAATCTTACCTCTGTGGGCATGGTGTTCCATAGTATCGGCCCGGGCAATGATAGTGCTCTTTCTCTGACTTGAGTTAGTTTTGCAGTTTTTACTGAGGGGATGGTTAGAAGGGCTTTGTTGGCAGATCTCAGGTTCCTGTGTGGAACATGGACTCGGAGTGCTGTGTTTAGCCATTCTGCTTTTTCGTCATTGATTAGTTTATATATAATGCAAAGGGTTTTATATTTTATCCTGTATTCAATTGGTAGCCAGTGTAGTTCAGCTAGTGTTTCAGTTATATGATCTCTCTTTCTTTTTCCTGTCAGTACTCTTGCGGCTGAGTTTTGTAGAATTTGGAGTGGTCTTAATGTTGTGTATGGTAATCCTAATAGTAAGGCATTGCAGTAGTCAGTGCTTGCAAATATTAAAGCTTGTAGGACAGTTCGGAAGTTAGTTTGATTTAGTAACGGTTTAAGTTTCCTGAGGACCATTAGCTTGGCATATCCTTCTTTGACTTTTAATGATATGTGTTGTTTGAGGCTGAGTTCAGTGTCTATTATTACACCGAGGTTCTGTACTCTCTCGGCTATTCCAATTTTCTGATTATTTTTTAGTAGGATCGGGGATTGGATGACTGTCATGTTTTTTGTTCAAGATGGAGGAATTCAGTTCTCTCGATGTTGATGACTAGTTCCATTTGGTTTAGTAGCTGTTTAATAATGTCAAGGTACATGATTGCTAGATTTAGTGTTTTTTCCAGTGAGTCTTCAATTGGTAGTAAAATCTGAATATCATCGGCGTATATGTAGTGTATGATACCCAGTCCAGCTAGGAGGTGGCACAGAGGAAGTAGGTAGATATTAAAGAGTGTAGCTGAGAGTGCTGATCCCTGTGGTACGCCAGTTACTAGATTTATTTTCTCTGACAATGTGTTTTTTATTTGAACTTGATAATATCTGTTACTTAGGTATGATCTGAACCAGGCTTTAGTTTTTTCCTTTAATCCAATTTCATCGAGCCTATTTAGCAGTATGTCATGATTTACTGTGTCAAAGGCAGAGGATAGGTCGAGCATTAGGAGGATGTAATGTTTCCCACTGTCAAAGCCTCTCATTATGCTATCAGTCAATGAGAGTAGTAAGGTTTCTGTGCTGTAATGTTTGCGAAATCCGTGCTGTGAAGGGTAGAGTATATTGTTGTTGTCAAGGTGTTCAGCTAGCTGTTTCTGGACTACTTTTTCTATTAATTTTGTTATTAGTGGCAGATTTGAGACTGGTCTGTAGTTACTTAGTGTAAGTGGGTCACTGTTCTTTTTCTTTATTATTGGTTTAATTATTGCTCCTTTTAGGTTATCTGGAAGGTATCCTTCCTCTAAGGAGAGGTTTATGATTTTTGTTAATGTGGGGGCGACTATGTTGGCTAGTTTCCTTATGTCGTTTGTTGGTATGGTGTCAATTATATGTGGGGTTTATCTTTTTTATCATGGTTTCCACTTCAGGTTCTGTTATTTCCTCAAATGTGGACCAATGCGTACTGTCTCTTATGTGCATTTTGATTTCTTGTTTTGTTGTGTTTGAAATTTTGTTTTTGAGGTTTCTAATTTTGTCATTGAAGTAATGAGCTATTTCATTGCATTTGTTTTCAGGTAACTCAGTGGGAGCTTCTGTTGTGTCATTGGTAAGGTTTTTTACTATGGTGAATAATGTTCTAGGTAGAATTAGTAGTTTGTCTTTGGCAGAAGACTAGACCTGGCAGTTCTGACTTGTAGGAGTTAAAAGAAAGGACAGTGACAGAAAATTCCTCTTAACCCCCCCCCCCCCACAGTCAATATAGCGAGGTCTCGGCAGAGTAGGACCTTACAGGGTGGGATTAACATCTCCCAAAGCCCAATCCTGCTTTACTTCCATTTGGCCGCTCTGTAATGGGTCTTGACTGTATAAATAGATTCCACTGTAGTTGCTTCACAGATTTCTTATGTTCTTACTTGCTCTACATCTGCTCAGTCGTGTGCCTTAGCTGCATATGGAGTGGCTCTGAGGAAACTTGGAAGAGTTTTATGTACTCTTATATACAATTCAGTTACGCGATAACAAATCTATGAGGCTGATGACCCCCTTCTCATCTACACCAAACAGTATGAAAAGTTATTCTGATTTTCTGAAACATTCTGCTTGATTGTTTTTTTTGTTTTGGGGGTTTTTTTTGTTTGTTTTTTAAATAAAACAAGGTTTTTTTCAAGGTCTAAACAAAACAACCCTAACCTCTTTAGAATTCTTAGTCTTTGGGCATGAGGAGGGCAGAATAATCTCCATCAATGTTAATTCTCCATCGACAATTAGGCATGAATTAGTTAAGATATGTGGGGTAATGTCATCAGACTACACTGACAGAAACGTAGCTCTCAGAGTTCATTAAAAAGTTTACTGATCATATGCGGGAGTTCCTATGCAAGCTGCCTTGAGAGCTCCTCAATCTTTCTTCATCCAGGATATTGCACTGATATGTCCCAGTCTCTCAAATGTGTTTGAGCTTTTGGCCTTTTGCCTTGTTACTGCTTTGTTGCTTTTTGATTTTCTTGATGCTGCCTGAGCAACACCTCAAACACCTGGAACGCCCTTCCGGAGGAAGTGGTGAAGACCAAAACTGTGAAGGATTTCAAAGGGGCGTGGGATAAATACTGTGGATCCATAAAGTCTAGAGGATGTGAATGAAGAGGCATGGGGGTGGCTTGCGGGAATGACGGCTACTACCTGGAGATGAATATTCTTATTCAATAATGCAACTCCAACATTGCTCTATGCTTCAACGGCAAGAGGAAATGTGGAAAAAAGGATTTGCAACCACATAAAAGCAGGGGAGTAGCTTGCTTGTTACGGCGGTTACTACCCCCAAACCAAAAAAATACCTGATACTTCACTTTCAACGCAAATCCAGCATAGCTCTCTGCTTCAACGGCAGGGGAGGAAGTTTGACACTTCACACATATCCAGCATAGCTCTCTGCTTCAACGACAGGGGAGGAAATTTTTGACAATTCACGCATATCCACCATAGCCCTCTGCTTCAATGGCAGGGGAAGAAATTTTGACAATTCACGCATATCCAGCATAGCCCTCTGCTTCAACGGCAGGGGAGCAAGACTGATACTTCACTTTCAATACATAGCCAGCATGGCTCTCTGCTTCAGCGGCGGGGGGGATGAAGAAAGGTGGATCTATATTCAGGCAATAACCAACAAGGACTGAATTACATAGTCTGGATAAACAGATAAGCATGGGTGTAGCTTGCTTATTGCGGTGGTTAATACCCCTAACTAAATGAAGCTATTTCACTTAGATGCAGGTCCAACACTGCTCTCTACATTAATGGCGGGGGTGGAAGGGAAATAGAATAAAAAAAGGTTACTAAGAGCCAAGAGAAACAGATAAGTATGTGAGAGAAAAAAAAGTGTGAAAGCTTGCTGGGCAGACTGGATGGGCCGTTTGGTCGTCTTCTGCTGTCATTTCTATGTTTCTATGTAAGATAAGCATGGAGATGCAGAAGGCCAAAAAGCCCACACTCCATGGCTTCAAGACCTGTATCTATTTATTTATTTATTTACCGAGTTATATATACCGTCGTTCGGTTTCGCCATCACAACAGTTTACAAAGTTTCGATGTTTAACAGAGTTTCCAAAGGTGGTTATGGTTGTTAACCTAGATAGTATAACTTAGATAATTTAGTTAACAGATAAAGTTTTGATGTTTAACATAGTTTCCAAAAAGCTTACAGTGGTTGTTAACCTAAATCACTTAACTTAGATAATATATATATTATTGACTTCATTAATGTGGATTGGATGTCAAACTATTCAGTTTATAGTCAGGAGGGGAAAGTAATGACCGAGGGTCATTGGGTGTTTTGGTAGGCTTTGGTAAACAGCCAGGTTTTTAGTTCTTTTTTTAAGGTTTTTGAATTTTGCTGTGTTCTGAGTTCGATTGGGAGTGCGTTACAGAGTTTGGGACTTCCTAGGGTTATGGCTCCCTTTCGAGTTGTAAGTTGTTTGGCGCAAGCAGGCAGAATTTTTAAAAGACCTTTGTTAGCTGAGCGGAGGTTTCTATTTGGTGAGTGCAGTTTTATGGATGCACTTAGCCAGTTTATTTGATTTTCGTATATTGTTTTGTGTAGAATGGATAGTACTTTGTATTCTATCCTAAATTTTATTGGGAGCCAGTGTAGTGATATAAGAGTGGGAGTAATGTGGTCATGTTTTTTAGATCCAGTGAGTATTCTGATGGCTGTATTTTGGAGGATTTGGAGTGGTCTTATGGCGGTGATAGGTAAGTTGAATAGCAGGGAGTTGCAGTAATCCAGGTTGGAGAAGATGAGCAGTTGAAGGACTGTTCTGAAGTCGTTGGGGGAAAGGAAAGGTTTTAGACGTCGTAGGGTTAGGAGCTTGTGATATCCGTCTTTGATTTTAGAAGTGATGTGGTTCTTGAAGGATAGTTCATTGTCTATTATGACTCCTAGGTTGTGGGCATGATTGATAGGGGAGATTGCAGCTTTTTGGTTCATTAGGTTGAGTGGTGGCAGTTGGGGAGCGCTGTTCTTTCTATCCAGTATTATTATTTTGGTCTTTTCGAAGTTTAGGATGAGTTTCATGGTGGATAGTAGTTGCTTTATTTTGGTTAGATATGTGGCTGTTTTTTGTAGGTGTCTTCCAGAGTGTTGTGAATTGGGATTAATATTTGGATATCGTCCGCATATATGAAATGGGTCAGTTTCAGGTTTGAGAGGAGGTGGCATATTGGGAGCAGATAAATGTTGAAAAGTGTTGCAGACAGGGCGAAGCCTTGGGGAACTCCGGTTTCTAGGTTTATTTTCTTGGAGAGGGTGTCGTTGATTGACACCTGGTATGTTCTTTGTGATAGGATGAGAACCATTGTGGTGGTTTTTCTTTTGCACCAATTTCGGCGAAACGGTCTATCATGATTGAGTGGTTTACTGTGTCGAAGGCGGCAGATAGGTCGAGTAGGACTAAGAGATAGCTGTTGCAGTTTTCAAAGCCTTTAAGCACGGTGTCGTTCAATGATAGGAATAGTGACTCAGTGTTCATGTGTTTCCTGAAGCCGAATTGCGTGGGGAGTAAGATGTTGTTTTCTTCAAGGTGGTCACTGAGTTGGGAGTGTACTACTTTTTCTATGATTTTGGCAATGAATGGTAGGTTTGAAATGGGTCAGTAGTTTAGTGGGTTTTCTGGATCAAGGTTGGTCTTTTTCAGTGCAGTCGGGGTAGTTTCCTTCTGAGAGGGATATGTTTACGATTTCAGTTATCGTTTTTGTTGTTGATGGTTTTTTGGCTTTGATCATTGTTATGGGTATGCAGTCAATAGGGTGTTTTGCTGGGTTCATTTTTCTGGGTTCATTATGATAATGCATGGAATCTGTTATCACTGCCTGGGCCCAGATGAGGGTAATCTCACCTTAATTCCCTGCATAGAGAGCCCAATACCTTTCTCTTAAATGAGGAATGGTTCTAGCCCCATGCAGAGTTTTGGGGCTTTTATCCACAGATTGGCCCACCTTAGAGCTTCTGTGTTCCATGTGCAGTGCTCCTGCACCAGATCAGGCTCCCATGGTCTGAGCCATAGAAACATGTGGCCCATCCAGTCTGCCACTGGATATTGTTTTTGACATGAAGAGCTCCTCCTCCCCCTTTTCTGTCCTTCCTTAACAAGTTATAGCCCAATATAGCCCTATCCCAATCATGAGATTTCGTCTCCATAACAGCAACAGTGTCCAAGTCTGCATTTGTAGTCATAGTTTTCCAATTTTTTTCCTTTGATTTGTTGTGCTTTGTATGCACCTTTTTTGAGCTGATTGATTTTATTTTCTCCTCCCACGTCCTGTATTGCTTGGAGGTGACATGTCAGTTTCACTGGCCATTTCCTGCTACCCCCATTCTTTAGTTTAAAAGTCTGACATTCAAATGACAGAGGAGGCGGTATTTCTCTACGTCCTTGTGCTTATCGAAAGATGCCAATGAAATGGACTGATTCAAATGAAACCTTGGGCAAGAAGGATGGAACGGTATGAAGCTGTAACGTTCCTGGAGTCATCCAGAGGAACGGTTCCCAGTTGGGGTTTTGGGGCATATTGTCAGGGATCTTGGTGCACACACCTTGGCCATTAGAATGGAGGGAGGCCGGCTTGAGGAGAAATGTAACCTTCCTTGAGCTGTTCCCTATCTTGGTTGCCTTGGTCATTTGGGGTCATAGACTCCAGGACAAAAGAGTAATATTTTGGTGCAACAATCAGGCTGTGGTTGAGGTATATCAACAGAGTCTGCTAGTTGCCTATGGGTGGTGGTTGTTGAGAGAGAGTCCTGTAGTGCTTACAGCTCAATATGACCATGTGTACAAGATGTGCCTGGAGTTGTAATGGTATCGCAGATTCTCTTTCTTGCACTAAATGGGATTTATTTCGACACTAGGGATGTAAATTCATTTCGGCGGTATACTCGTACTTCACCAACTTTCTAATACATATGGGAAAACTGATAGGTTGCGTGTATCTCATTATTAAAAGTGCACGCATATTATCCATTTTTCGTGTGTATGTTAGTGAGGTACACATGAACCCGCTGAAACAGATGTAATGAATTTATATTAGACAGCAGGTGCCGGAGGTGGCCGTAGCTGTGGGAGATTGGAGCATGACTGATTCAGTGGCTGCGTCCACCTGGGCCACATATTACAGAGGATGTGACAGTGCAGAGTTTCTTGAGGGGGCTGAGAAAGTCGTGGACCCTGTCTCTGATAGACTTATTGTAAAATATCTCATAGGCAAGGGATATGGGGTTATTGAGGGGGCAGCAACAAATCAGTTGGCGGGTTTTGCCTTTTTCACAAAGGCTTGGGACTGGGCTGAACCTCATGGTCAGGAAGATGTTAACTGGGTGGACCTATAAAGAATTTGAGGCGCCTCATACCCCATGTGTTGCTCATTCAGCTCTGGTTTGCGAGTCAATGTTCAAGACCAGCCTATTCTGTATGGCATTCTCCTTGGTCTGCTTTGGGGGGAGCGAGCTGGTAGCCACATACAAACAAGATTCAGTTTTCAATGGAATCTAATGCGCAACGTGCAGGTCAAAGGGCACATAGCCAACATTCGTGTTCACGGTCCAAGACCAACCAAGCTGATAGGTGGGCTATGTTATGTTTGACAGCAGGCTAACTCGCAGGTCACATGCCCTGTGAGAAACTTAAAAATCTATTTGTAGGGGAGACCTGCGGGTGGCGCGCAGCTACTAATTCAAGGGTTCCTGCCTTTTTAGGAGCATGGATCCCTTTTCAACCTCCAAAATGTTTGCAGACCTCCACATGCTTCCCATTCATGTTTACCTGCAGTTATGTGCCATATATATAAAAGTGATTAATGTAATAACAAAGAAATAATTATATTCACACCAGGCTCACTCATAATATATACAACTTATAATGCTTACTGATATAAATGGAATATATATAATTGCAAAGCACGGCAGTAAATGTGCAAGAATGGACTTAGGTAGTGAAACTACGAGCAATCACACAGCTGGACCTGGAGCAACTGGGGAGAATGGACTGGGGGAGGCAGAGAGCAGACTGGTAGAAATGTACTGAGAGAGAGAGAGAGACAAACTTGGTGGAAATGGTGGAGGGAGAGACAAACTGGTGGGGATGGACTGGTGGAAGGAGATAGAGGGATTGGTTGAGGGGAAGAGAGGAGGAGATTGGTGGGGATGGACTGGTAGAGAGGGAGAGAGATTGATGGGGATGGACTGTAGACGGGGGGGAGGGAGAGAGAGACTTGTAGGATGGACTAGTGGAAGGAAAGAGGGAGGGCTGATTGGGATGGACCATGAAGTAGAGACAGAGTGTGAGAGACTGGTGGGGAAGGGGGGAGGGATGTTTGAGACAGGCCCACATCACTAAAAGGGAGATGTGGAGAGAGGTTTGGTGCATATATCCCTCCCCCCCCCCCAACATAGTATTTATTGTTGTTTTAAAGAAAATCAACTGTGACAGGGAAAGGTATTAGTTTGATCTTGGCAGGGGTCCAATAGCTCTCTACACCTGCCATAAATGCAGAGACAGGACATGCAAGAGGCACTGCTACAAACATTTTGCACCATTGTCATAAAGAGATGGGCAGATCAAGGGCTCTTCCCCTTACCATTCACCATAAAAAACAAAAAAAAAAGATAAATTCTGGTGTCACCTTATTAGCGCCGCCCTTGAAAAGGAAGGCCCTTACAGGTCTCATTTGGTGTTCATGTCATACGGATAAATAAGTGCAGCATGTGCTGGGAGCAGCTGTTGTCGATCTTGCGACGCAGATTGGAAGTTTATGCCAAGCCCATAATCCATCTGGGAGGCAATAACTTGGGAAGATTCTCATGCAAGCATTTGATTGATGTAGTCAAGAAGAACAAGGCCGAGTTTGCTTCCTTGTTTCATCCCACGCAATTATGGTGATCTGACATTACTCTGTGCTTTAAATGGTGTGACCTGAAGTTGTGAGGCAGGGGTTGAAAGAAAGTTAATAAGCAAATCAGTGTTTGAATTCAAAAGCTGGGGATCCAGCAAATCAAGCATAAATGGGTATTCCTGAACATACCCAGATCAGTCCAGACCAGTGGGTTGTGCATCCCTACCAGCAGATGGAGTCAAAGAACAAAACTTTGGGCACTGCTACATATCCAAGACTGCCTCCTGCAGTCCCTCAGTATTTCTTTGACTCCAGCAGATGGTAGAGGTGCACTCCTGCAGTCTGTTAGTTTAAAAAAAAAAGAAAAAAAATAATTTTTAAGTAGCTGGTAGTTTGTAGGACAGCTCGCTGAGGTGTTAGGCACCTTCGTGGTCCATCCCTCAGTGGAAGCCTGGCGACCGGGGGCTTGGACACCCCTGTCTTGAGTTTTGTCTACAAAGGTCCGGTCCAAAATGGCAGCCTGCCGCCTCCCTTTGTGTGAGCTGCAGCTCTGGGCAAGAGGGATCATCTGCAGGCGGTCAACCTGAGAAACAGGTGCTCCAGTCGACGGGGCCGGTCCCCTTCCCGTGGGGGGTGACCCTCAGCAGGGGTTGCAGGAGGAGGATTCCCCTCCTGTTTTAGCCCCTGATGAGCAGGATTGCTCATTTCGGGATGACTCGGTGAAGCCCAACCTTCCTACGGAGGGAGAGGAGATCCCGGGGGAGTTCTCCCTGGAGTTTACTCTTCTTCACCAGGCTTTCCTGGCCAGGAAGCAGGCGGCTTTTAAGAGACCAGCTTGTCCGGGGGATCCGTTGGAGTTTCAGCCCAAGCAGGCGACCAGGACGCCCATAGAACCCCAGCTGCATTCTGGAGACCAACAGCGGCCGGGAATCGAGGATAGGCCACTGGTTCCGCAGGGTAGAGTTTCGGATTCGGGGATGGAGCCAGATCCAGAACCGGGTCATGATCTGGGTGAAGTGCCCCCAGACGACCCAGATGCGGATGAGCTTCCTTTGTCGGAGGGGGATGATCCCAGCGTCGTACGTTTATTTAAGCGTGAGGAACATCGGCCTCTTATTCCCCAGGTTTTGGAGGTCATGGGGCTCAAGGTCTCTCAGGATGAGTCTGACAGCGAAGGGGTTAACCCGGTCCTGGATGGGATTTGTGGGCTGACAACGTCCTTTTCCCTTTGCCGAAGGAGGTCTGCAAGCTGGTAAGCCGTGAGTGGGAGTCTCCAGATGCAGGCTTAAAGGTGGAAAGAGCTATGGTGAAGATCTATCCCCTATCGCAGAGTGTGTTGGATCTCCTTAAGGTCCCTAAGGTAGATGCGGCTGTCTCTGCTATGACGAAGAAAACCACAATTCCCGTGGCCGGGGCTGCTGCCTTAAAAGACATACAGGACCGCAAGCTGGAGGTCTAGCTGAAACGGGTCTTTGAGGTCACCGCTCTGAGTCTTCGGGCGGCGGTGTGCACCAGCCTTATGCAGAGGGCATGTCTGTGTTGGGTTCAGGAGGCCGTTCCCAATGCCAGCACGAGCATTAATGGACCTTTGCAGGCCGCGCATCTGGAAGTGGGCATTGCGTATGTGACGGACGCCTTGTATAATTTGGTGCATACCTCCACGCGTAGTATGGTGTCTGCGGTGGTGGCGCGTCTGTTCCTCTGGTTGCGAAACTGGACTGCAGATTTGTCCTCCAAGTCCCAGCTTTCTAACCTTCCCTTTAAAGACAAGCTCCTTTTTGGGGAGGATCTGGACCAATTGGTGAAGCTGCTGGGGGAGTCCAAAGGCAACAGGTTACCGTAGAATAGAAAGCCTTCAAGGAAGGTTTTTCCTCCTCGGGCTCATTTTTGGGACTCGCGCAGATTCCGGGCTTGTAGATTTTCTGCCTCGTCTCTGTCCAGGCAGAGAGACTGCGGGCCTTGGAGCAGGGAGTGGGAAGCCCTCCCAATGAGGCCACGGGCACCCAATCTGACGTCAAAGCTGTTGGAGGCAGATTGTTGAGCTTTTACGCGGAGTGGGCAAAGATTACCTCGGGCCGTTGGGTCTTGGAAGTGGTCAGGGATGGTTACGCGCTCGAGTTTTTGTGCCCAGTTCGGGACGCCTTTGTGGAGTCCCGCGTGGCAAACGTGAGGCGGTGCAAGGGACCCTATGATGGCTTCTCGATCTCAGGGCCATAGTTCCAGTTCCCCTGGCAGAACAGGGTCAGGGACTGTACTTGGTATACTTTGTGGTTCCCAAGAAGGAGGGCACCTTTCACCCCATCCTAGATTTGCAGAAGGTAAACCGGTTTCTTCGGATCCCCCGTTTTCACATGGAAACCTTATGGACGGTGGTGGCCACATTTCGCAAAGGGGAGTTCCTCGCGTCCCTAGATCTCACCGAGGTGTATCTGCACATCCCAATCTGGCTGGACCACCAGAGGTTTCTGCGGTTCAAGGTACTGGGTCAACATTTCCAGTTTCGAGCTCTTCTCTTCATACTGGCGATGGCTCCACGCACCTTCACCAAGGTCATGGTAGTTCCTTCGCAAGGAGGGGATCCTAGTTCACCCGTACCTGGATGACTGGTTGATTCGAGCGAAGTCAAAGAGGACTGCGAGAGATCAATCCAGAAGGTGATGTTCACCTAGCAATCGCTCGGCTGGATCATAAATGTACAGAAGAGTCACTTGGAGCCCACTCAGTTGCTGGTATACTTGGGAGTGTACTTCGATATCTGTCGAGGCAAGGTTTTCCTGGCAGTGTACTGTGTGACAAAGTTACAAGTGCAGATCAGGACTCTCCTTCAGAGAGAGGTTCCTACAGGTTGGCATCACTTGCAAGTCCTGGGGTCCATGGCCTCCACTTTGGATTTGGTTCTGTGGGCGTTCACTCACTTGCAGCTGTTGCAGCATGCACTGTTGTTGAGGTGGATTCTGGTGTCAGAACAATTCCATTTACCGTTGCCTCTGCTTCCAGAGTAAGCCTGTTGTGGTGGCTCTTGTGCAGCAACCTGGAGCAGGGGGTGGATTTGGACCCGCCGAACTGGGTGGTAATCTCCACAGACGCCAGTCTTTCAGGCTGGGGAGTGGGTTGTTTAAACAAATCCGCTCAAGGTCTCTGGTTGCCAGGGGAGAGATCCTGATCCATCAACTGCCTTGATGAGAGCTGTCCACCTTGCCCTGCGAGCGTTCCTGCCCCTAGTCAGAAACAGAATGGTTCGGGTATTCTCAGACAACGCGACGACGGTGGCTTATATCAACCGACAGGGCAGGACAAGGAGTCTTGCGGTGGCACTGGAAGTGAGGCTTTTATTCGCCTGGGCAGAGCACCATCTCAGAGGGATTGCCGCGTCGCATGTCGCGGGGGTGGAAAATGTGCAAGCGGACTTCCTCAGCAGGCAACAGCTCAATCCGGGGGAGTGGGAGCTGGCTCCCGAAGCTTACAACCTGATTTGAACCAGGTGGGGAGTGCCTCAGTTGGATCTGATGGCAACGCAAGCCAATGCGAAAACAGAGCACTTATTCAGTCGTCGACAAGAGGTGGGCTCAGTAGGCATAGACGCCTTAGTGTGTCCTTGGCCCACGGGAATTCTTCTGTATGCCTTTCCCCCTTGGCCTCTCATCGGTCGTCTTCTCTGACGCATAGAGCTGCATCCAGGCAGTGTAGTTCTGGTAGCTCCAGAGTGACCGCGTTGACCATGGTTCGCAGATCTGGTTCGGATCGCTCTGGACGGTCCCCTCCAGTTGGCTCATCTTCCACGCCTTCTCCATCAGGGGCCCATATTTTCAGATCGGGAGGATTACTTCTCTCTCATGGCTTGGCTTTTGAGTGGCAGTGATTGCGATTGAGGGGGGTATTCAGAACAAGTCATTTCCACTCTTCAGGCGCGACGACTGGCTACTTCTATGGTCTGTGTTAGAGGCTGGAACCTTTTTGAGGGGTGGTGCCTCCAGCACTCCTTGGATCCGTTATCAGCGGATGTGCCCCAGGTGTTGGATTTCCTTCAACAGGGTTTTGCTAAGGGTTTGGCGTTAAATTCCCTGCGGGTCCAGGTGGAGGCTTTAGGTGCCTTAGGGGGCACGTTTCATGGTCGCTCTCTGGCTGCTCACCCGGATATTACCTGGTTCCTGAGGGGGGGGGGGTTTTTCCAAGCATTTATTTATTTATTTACTTATCGAGTTTTATATACTGTCGTATGGTTTACAAAGTATCGATTTACGCCCTCCTGTCCGCCCTTTGTGTCCAAACTGGAGTTTAAATCTGGTGCTTCGTGTGCTTTGTGGATCTCCTTTTGAGCCTTTACGCAGGGCTCCGGTGAAAGATTTGACCTTGAAGAGGGTTTTCCTGGTGGCCATTTGTTCTGCTCGATAGATTTCGGAGTTGAAGGCTTTGCTTGCTGGGATCCTTTTCTTAGAATCTACGACGATAGTTTCTTTGCGCAAGGTTCCTTCCTTCGTCCCCAAGGTGGTGCCTACCTTTCATATCAATCAAGTGGTGGACTTGCCAGGGTTTCCGCAGTGGTTCCAGGATTCCCCTCAGGAGAGGGATCTTCATCTTTTGGATATGCATCGCATGCTCTTGCGCTATTTGGAGGTTACCAATGATTTCTGTTGTTCGGATCATCTGTTTGTCTTATTTGGCAGACGTAAGAAAGGTGATGAGGCTTGTAAGGCTACAATCTTGTGTTGGATTAAGGAGACTATTTGCTTGGCCTACGTTGCCTGAGGACATCAGGCGCCCTTGGGTCTGAGGGCTCATTCCACTAGGGCCCAAGCTACCTCCTGGGCTGAGTGTCAGCTTCTGTCGCCACAGGAAATCTGCAGGGTGGCGGTTTGGTCCTCCCTTCCACACTTTCACCAAGCATTATCGTTTGAATGTTAGGGCGCAAGATGAATCATCCTTTGGTGAGAGTGTCCTGTGCACGGGTCTTTCGGGTTCCCACCCAGTGTAGGGTGGCTTGGGTACATCCCACTGGTCTGGACTGATCTGGGTATGTTCAGGAAGGGAAAATTGGTTCTTACCTGCTAATTTTCGTTCCTGTAATACCACAGATCAATCCAGAGGCCCATCCCTTTTCAGATTCCGAAAGATTGCTTTAAGCTCGATTGATTTGCTGACTTAAATTTTCCTATTGCAGATGCTCTTGAAAGAGCAGGTTCCGAGGTGGTCTACTTGTTTTTTTGTGGTTTGGTTATGGGCAAATGGGTTGGCTGTTGTTTTTTGGGTTCCAACTCCCTTCACCCGTTAGTTTAGTTAGTTGTTGTGGGCTTGGGTACAGGCCAATACTGAGGGACTGCAGGTGGCACTCTCGAATATGTAGCAGTGCCCAAAGTTTGGCTCTCTGTCTCCATCTGCTGGTAGGGATGCACAACCCACTTGTCTGGACTGATCTGTGGTATTACAGGAATGAAAATTAGCAGGTAAGAACCAGTTTTCCTATTGTTATATGCAAAGGATTTTACAGACCTGCAACATTGGGAAGAATCTGTTTAGTAACACATTGCAGGAAGGTTTGGAAGGAGTGTTCGATCACAGGGCGCTTTCAGGTTGCAGCTAACTTATACTGGGTGGGCATTAGACAAGTGCCATACTACCTCATGCCTATAACGAGGTACCTGAGCTGGGGAGGCCTTTGGGAGAGGGTCCCAAGCATGTGTAATGAGTAGGTCCTTCGGGATGGTAGCAGAGTTGGGCCACAGCAATGCCCGAATAACTAGGCCCCCTTGCTTGGAAACTTGGCGGGGGGGGGGGGGGGGCGGACCAGATGATAGAGGCTAATGTACTTGGCTAAGGTGGACAGCGGTAAGGGGCTTTGGTGGTTTACTTTGAATTGGGAGGCTTAGGTACAGTTTTAGTATTATTTTAGTAATAATCAAGCTACATTGACTGTTTGCTTGTGTGGACAGGCTGTTGCTTCAGCATTACTCCAAGTAATCTCTTTCTCAACATGAGGCCTCTAAACATTATGCTTGTTTATGTGCACCTTCCTCTCTGCGTCAATTCCCTATCCTTTGTCATCTTCCAGTCAGATTCATTGTAATGCTCAAAAGCACACGCGCTATCCATAGCCGGTCCCGCCCTATGGAATACTATGCCTGCAGATCTACGTCAGGAATCATGGCCAAAGAACTTCAAGCACAAACGAAAGGCGTGGCTTACACCTAATCCTATCCATCCCTGCCACCTAACCACCCAGCTCTCCCTCTGCTCCCTCCTTTTATGTTTATATTCTACACATGTATACAACTTCCCCTCATCACTCAGCTGCACTGACCTACATTTATTTTCATCTGCACTACATAATCCTGTATCTTGCATTTATGTCTTAGTTACTTTATAACCCCTCATTATTCCTAGTTACTTTTATTCTCTCTTCACTAAGCTGTACAGCTCTAAATTCTTCCTTGTCTGCACTATATAATTCATTAATTCCTTTAATTGGTTATAACCACATAATTCAGTAATACTGTACCCCATAACTACGTCTTAGCTACTTTGTAACTAATAGATAACATTTGCTCTGGTTAATTTTATAAATACTATATATAGTCCTGCATGTTTCCCCTTGTTCTAGGCATTACATGTTTTATATGTTTTTCATTTACCGTGTTCTCTGTCAAGCGCCTCACAAGCGTATTTTGCGTTTAATGTACACTGATGTGATATCACCAATGAACGTCGGCATATAAAACCATTTAAGTAAATAATGATCTTGCTTTTTCAGTTTCATGACAAGATTGAGCCAATGCTGGAGATACTGGAGACCCTTGCATCTCGCTTGCACTTGGCCCCACTGATCCCAGCTGAAGTTGATAAAATCAAAGAGAGTATTGGTGAAAACAAGAATACCCTGATGGAGCTTGAGAAATTGCTTCCGTCCTTTCAGGCACTGAGACATCGTGGAGAAGAGTTGATTGGCAGATCCCAGGGAGCTGACAAGGATCCTGCAGCTAAAGGTGGAATCTTTTTTATCCTTCAGAGATCTGAAGTCACTTAATAAATAAAGGCAGATGTAGACCAGATTAGTCTTTCTGGTCCAACTTCTTTTCCATGTAGGTTACCCCTTGCATAATAGTTAAAAAAATACATTTATAATGTTAAAAAGTATATGAACTTGGGATTATACCTAATGCTGGAATTACGGTGCAATATTAACACAGTCGTCTGCTGCTCTGTGGGTGCAGTTACTGTGTGTAGTACTGATCTGCCTTCTGGATATTAAAGATTCCATAGCTGCTTACACAGAAAGTAGTAGTATTTACCCACCTGTTTTGTACCTCTCTATCATTGCCATTGCAGATCTGTGTTTGTATGGTTGTACTTTGAAGTTCTGTTAGGAAGAAACATATTGTCTGCAGCTTACTATGTTAATAAAAGATGTTCTTTTATCCCTCAGCAATCCAAGATAAGTTGGATCAGATGGTATCCTTCTGGGAAGATATCAAAACTCGGGCAAATGAGCGTGAAATGAAACTGCTTGATGTGCTAGAGCTGGCAGAGAAGTTCTGGTGTGACATGGCAGCCCTCCTGACTACCATCAGAGACACTCAGGACATTGTCCATGACCTGGAGAGCCCAGGAATTGACCCTTCCATTATCAAGCAGCAGATAGAGGCAGCAGAGGTAACAAGTAGCAGATCCAATAACTGTAACTGCTGCATATTGCTGCTTTTATACCACTGTACAGTCTATATACCGTAAGCAGCTGTCCAAACATCACCATTATTAGTACAAAGTGAAATGAGACATGGTGGATAAAGGTGGATAAAGGTGAACCGGTAGATGTAGTGTACTTGGATTTTCAGAAGGCGGTTGACAAAGTTCCTCATGAGAGGCTTCTAGGAAAAGTAAAAAGTCATGGGATAGGTGGCGATGTCCTTTCGTGGATTACAAACTGGCTAAAAGACAGGAAACAGAGAGTAGGATTAAATGGGCAATTTTCTCAGTGGAAAAGGGTAAACAGTGGAGTGCCTCAGGGATCTGTACTTGGACCGGTGCTTTTCAATATATTTATAAATGATCTCACTCACGACGAGTGAGATAATCAAATTTGCAGATGACACAAAATTGTTCAGAGTAGTTAAATCACAAGCAGATTGTGATAAATTGCAAGAAGACCTTGTGAGACTGGAAAATTGGGCATCCAAATGGCAGATGAAATTTAATGTGGGTAAGTGCAAGGTGATGCATATAGGGAAAAATAACCCTTGCTGTAGTTACACAATGTTGGGTTCCATATTAGGTGCTACAACCCAAGAAAGAGATCTAGGCATCACAGTGGATAACACATTGAAATCGTCGGTTCAGTGTGCTGCGGCAGTCAAAAAAGCAAACAGAATGTTGGGAATTATTAGAAAGGGAATGGTGAATAAAACGGAAAATATCATAATGCCTCTGTATCGCTCCATGGTGAGACCACACCATGAATACTGTGTACAATTCTGGTCGCCGCATCTCAAAAAAGATATAATTGCGATGGAGAAGGTACAGAGAAGGGCTACCAAAATGATAAGGGGAATGGAACAGCCCTCCTATGAGGAAAGACTAAAGAGGTTAGGACTTTTCAGCTTGGAGAAGAGACGGCTGAGGGGGGATATGATAGAGGTGTTTAAAATCATGAGAGGTCTAGAACGGGTAGATGTGAATCAGTTATTTACTCTTTCGGATAATAGAAAGACTAGGGGGCACTCCATGAAGTTAGCATGGGGCACATTTAAAACTAATCGGAGAAAGTTCTTTTTTACTCAACGCACAATTAAACTCTGGAATTTGTTGCCAGAGGATGTGGTTAGTGCAGTTAGTGTAGCTGTGTTTAAAAAAGGATTGGATAAGTTCTTGGAGGAGAAGTCCATTACCTGCTATTAATTAAGTTGACTTAGATAATAACCACCGCTATTACTAGCAACGGTAACATGGAATAGACTTAGTTTTTGGGTACTTGCCAGGTTCTTATGGCCTGGATTGGCCACTGTTGGAAACGGGATGCTGGGCTTGATGGACCCTTGGTCTGACCCAGTATGGCATTTTCTTATGTTCTTATGTTCAAAAAAGGACTGAATTAACACAAATTTGAAAATTGTGAGCAGTAACGCCAATCGTCAAGGCATCAACTCTGGCTATTGTCTATTTGTGCATCCTTCATATATATTCATTATTCAATCATCTTAAAACAATCTATAAAAAGTGAAGACTATATCTTATATTTACTTGGATCAGAAAGGACTGGGCAATCAGAGTTTCCTTGGGAAATTAAAAATCATTTCCTAGCGTGTAGCAGATGGACTCAAGACAAATGGGTATAGTCTGCTCGTGCTAGCAGTTGGAGACGGATCTGACGTCAGCACGTAGTACATATACCCCTGCAGGAAGTGCAGAAGCTCAGTAATTTCCGTCTCCAAAGCAGTTTGGAGCTTCCTCACGCTCGCTGAGCGTTTTTCCAAATTCTAACGACTAAATTCATAGGAGAATCCTACCTGAAGACGAGCCCCGCACTCCTGTGGTGATACCCTCGGGTCCCTCCCCCAGTTGAGTTTCCCGAGGTGATTTCCGTGGTCCCTCGGAGGTAAGAGCCTCGGTCCGGTGGCCGAATCGCGGCAGGGACCTAGCCCCCGAGTGAGAAGGGCTCGGGCGCGACATACAGGCAGCCTCGGTCCCGATCCGTTCGTGGTGAGGACTTGGCCCCCGAGCGAGACGAGTTCGGGCACGGCTTAGAGGCAGCGGGTGCACTTCCTCGAGCACGGCGGTGACAGTAATCACCCTCTCCCCCCGCAGCCAGAGACCGCCCGGGTCGCAGCCGGGAAGCGCCAAAGATCAGGTAAGGCGTATATCTTTACTTTATTGGTCTCCGAAGAGCGAGGATTAGCGGGGTCTGCCTACGTGGAAGCCCGCCAAGGAGGTCGCCATTTTGCCTGTCTGCTCGCCGTCGCCATCTGCCCTGGTTCGCCGCCTCGATCTAGCGTTCAGACGAGACTAAGCGCACAGGCAACGGGCGCGTATGTTAGGCGCCCGAAAGTAATTGGGCGCATATTACATTGATAGGCGCACATCTTCGCGCATATTATCAGGCGCATACTCTCGGCTGGGAGCGCACCGGGGCATAGAGATAACAGACGCGATGGAGCGTATGAGAGCCCATGCGTCCACAGAGCCGGCACCTCCAGAATCAGGCATAAGAGCTCTAGGCCTCTGCTCAGCATGCCACCTCAGAGCCACACAGAGCGAGGAAGCAGACTCCCTATGTGCCCAATGTGAGGAGGCCCTGGGAGTTCCAGGCCAGGCCCTGGGAGTTCCAGGCCAGCCCAGATTAATTGCCAGTTCCTCAGGGAACACCCCGGACCTAGCAGGCCGAGGTGAGCAGCCGGGGAACCCTAGAGACCTGGTGGCCCCTAAGGCTAGAACCTGCTTCGCGCTCCTGGGTGGAATTATTCAAGGGGATTCACGCCTTTGTCAAGATGCAGTCTGATCCCCGAACGGACCCATATGTAACGGATGACCCTGCCCCTGGACCCTCAAGACCTAGGCACGGCCACCCGCCACCCGGAAGCCCCACTTATGGGGATTCAGATTGCTCTGAGGAAGAAGGTGAGCTCCCCGAGGAGGGAGAACTTCCCTCGGGGATAGAGCCGTATCGAACTATGAGACGCTTCTTTCTCAAGGAGGATCTCCCAGACCTGGTCTCTCAATGCCTGTTGGAGCTGGCTATCCCGGGCCAAGGCATCCCAGGGGAACCTAGAATGAACCCCCTGCTAGAGGGCCTTCGTCAAATGGCTCACCATTTTCCCCTCCTACAAGCAGCACAGCAGCTAATCGAGCTGGAGTGGAATGCGCCGGAGGCCTCATTCAAAGGGGGTCGGGCCTTGTCTAGCATGTACCCCCTGGACCCGGCAACCAAGGAGCTGCTGGCGTGCCCCAAGGTAGACGCCATAGTTTGCGCAGGGGGAATGATGAAAAGATCTCTGCTTCAACGGCAGGGGGAATGAAAAAATGATTTATATTCGGACAACAACCAACAAGGACTGAGTTGCACAGGCTGGGTAAACATGCGTGGGAGTAGCTTGCTTTGACAGTTACTACCCCTAAACAATTAGCTAGATACTTCACTTAGCTGCAGCTCCAGCACTGCTAACTACATCGATGGGGTGGAAAGGAAATCGAACAAAAAGTCACTTACAAAGGGACAAGAGAAAAATATAAGTATGGGGGGGGAAAAAAAGTGAAAGCTTGCTGGGCAGACTGGATGGACCGTTTGTTCGTCTTCTGCCGTCATTTCTGTTTCTATGTCTTGCAAGCTTTGCTTTGACAAAAAAAATTTAAATTTTCGAGGGTATTTTTTTTTTATCAATAGAACAGCAATGTGTGCCACAATGGCCCCATTACTAGCAAACTTATATATGTCTGAATTTGAAAAGGTATGGATTGATTATACTCAATTTGTTAGTAACATCACATTATGGAAAAGATTCATAGATGTGTTTATGCTATGGGGAGGGTACCATTAATGATATAAAACTTTTCCATCAATGGATTAACAGTTGTAATGAACATAGTCAATTTTCCTTGGAGCATCACTTTGATCATATATCTCTACTAGATGATGTTGTACAGAAAAAGGATGATGGGCATCTAACTACTTTATTCATCAAATCAACAGATCACAATACATTTTTGGAATATTCAAGTTTTCATCCACAACATCTCAGGAACAGTCTCCCATTTTCTCAGTTTGTAAGAATTAAAGGAAGTGTACAGAAATTTGAGAGTTCGAGGCATTTATCTAATCTAGCAAAGCGATTGCTACAAAAAGTATATCCATACTCTCAAGTGAAGAAGTCTTATAAATGGGCATTGTTTCAGAACAGGGATTTGTTGTTATCCAATACTCACTCCAGATCTTCTGAAGAAGGAACTTTAACTTTTGTTTCCAGCTATTCCATGGCTATGCCATCGATCATGAAAATTTTGAAAAAGCATCAACCGGTGTTGCATTTACATTCTTGTTTTAGGGATCAGAAGATTCGTATATCTTATACCCAATCCAAAAATTTAAAAGAGCACATTTCTCTGGTATTACTTCCAGGTATTAAGAGAACAACTCTTCATATTGTCAATGGTGCATTTCATGAGTACATCATCGTGCACCAATTGTTCTTATTGCCAGAATATGCTTCAGATTAATGAATTCATAAATCCACTGGATAATCACAGATACATCTTGAAAGGGTACACTTCATGCAAGTCAGACCATGTAGTTTGTCATCCAGTGCCCTTGTTTGTTATGTCAGGAAAACCAAACGACCACTGAGAACACCCATGTATGAGCACAAGAGTTATCTTAAGAAATAGCGAGTTCAAGCCCCGACATGGAACACATTCATGATTTTTCAACATTGCAGTGCTTTGCTATAGATCGTCAAGAAGCATCAGATGAGATGATAGAGGCAGATTATTAATTCAGTTAGAACAATGCTGGATCTATAAACTGAATACCATAGAACCAGATAGACTTAACAGCTTGATTGTGTTCCAGGACATTTCTAAAATAGCACCAGCAAAAATCTTTCACCAAACCTGCCTAGCAGGTCGATACTGTAACGTGCGGTTGAAGATTTCCCGTCTGTAACGTGCTGGGAGCGCACAATTCGGACGCGTAAGGCGATCCAGCGATCCAGTCTCCAGTTTCACGCGTCCTTAGCACTTCTTAAAACAGACGCATAACCCTTTCCGCATGCAGCATGTATATGATATGTAAATGAACGAATTAGCTGTATAATGAAGGAATTAGCTATTCCCCTCCGATACTGTAACGCGCGCCCCGACTATCGCTGCCATTTTGCCCCGCGTTTAACCTGCTAACTTACCGCCTACCCCTACCCCTGCGTTAGAGGCAGGGGTAAGGGTAGGTGGCAAGCTTTCCCCCAGCCCCCTCTCACCTGCCCTGGCCGCGTCCATGGATGCTGGCCTCCGGGGCAGCCCCAGTCCTCCCCCCTCCTCCCGAAGAAAAAAAAAAGCAAGAGAGAGGGGAGAGGACAGCAATCCTACGCTCGGCGACTTACTTTTGCAGCCCCCCTCCTCCGGACATCGTGGCTTCCCCCGTGCCAGTTCCCCCTCCCCTCCTCCCGAAGCAGGGCGCGAAAAGCAGCCTTGCTCCGGGAGGAGGGAAGAAGGGACTGGCAGTGTAAAGCGGCGAAGCGACTTACTTTTTGCAGCCCCTTCCGGACATCGGACGACCTCTCCTGCCTCCAGCTGCTCGCGAAGATGGACGCCTGCACGGCCGCTGAAGACGTGACGTCACATGCCTGATGCCAAACGTCGTGACGTCACGTCTTCAGCGGCCGTGCAGGCGTCCTTCTTCGCAAGCAGCTGGAGGCAGGAGAGGTCGTCCGATGTCCGGAGGGGGCTGCAAAAGTAAGTCGCTTCGCGCTTTTCGCGCCCTGCTTCGGGAGGAGGGGAAGGGGAACTGGCACGAGGGAAGCCACGATGTCCGGAGGGGAGCTGCAAAAGTAAGTCGCCGAGCGTAGGATTGCCGTCCTCTCCCCTCTCTCTCTCGCAACTTTTTTTTTCACTTTTTTTTGCTTTGGGAGGAGGGGAGAGGGGACGGCAATCCCGACTTCCTGGTATCTGTCATTTCAAATGACATTTGAAATGACAGATACCAGCGTGGCCGTGAAGCGTTAGGCCCGAGCACCCAGGTTACTGTATAGGCGCTCTATACTGTAAAATGGGTTGCGCGGGCCTAACGCTTCCCTAACACTTCGCAGCCGCGGCATGCATTTGCATGCAATTAGAAGAGAGTATCGAGCAGTAGGTGAAGAGAACTGTGCGTGCGGGGAACGAGGGTGCGCCAGGCACTGCCACACTCTTTCTACCGCGGCCTTAGAGTATCGACCTGTTAGAAAGTCCATTCAGTTTTTTTGTTTCATTTAACCCCAACAAACCTGGACCTGCCATCACCAAGCATACACTTTCTAATTGATAAGCAGAACAAATCTCTTCCGGTTATGCCCAGGCAGGTCAAGGCTCATAATATCAGAGCCTGGATGGTGTCAGTGGCTTACCTAAAATCCGTCTCCATGGAGGAGATTTGTGAAGCTGCAACAAGGAGTTCAGTCCACACATTCATATCTCACTATTTGGATAGGAATTCCCAATGTAACAGGTTTGGTTGGTCTGTCCTGCGGAGGTTTTTTGAGATGTAGAATCATTCCCCCAGAGCCCATTGTTTAAAAAAAAAGGGTAAAGAGAAAACTACCACTTGCTGCCCAAAACTATTCTGCCTTTTGACAGTGTTTCTGGTTGATTTTTCCTAGCCAGGGATTCCCCACATGAAAACTTAGCATGTTTATTGTGCTCAGAAAAAGTAAAATTGTTCCCTGTAACAGGTGTTCTCTAAGGACAGCAGGATATAAGTGCTCACAAAATCTGCCCACCTCCCCTTGAAGCTGGTTCTCTATGTAATGAAGTAAATATTTACAATATGATAGATTTTAGAAAACACAGCTAAGCGGTTTACAATTAAAAACATATATAAACAGTTTACAATTAAAACAATACACAATTTAAAATCAACAATAATCAAATTCATGCAGTAAAATAGTAAAATACAGCAGTGACTGGAGAGCCGTACAGTGACACAGCTATGGAAGAAGTGAGGTGGGTCATACAGCACAGGCTGAAATGAGCATGGCAAAAGCTTTTGGCTTCTATCAGAAGACATTGCTTCCACATGTGAGCGCTTGCATCCTGCTTTCTCCTGCAGTGTCTACGACAGGAATGATTAGAGGAGTTTCATCTTTCCTTTGTGTCTTCATCCTCAGACTATAAAAGAGGAGGCCGATGGACTTCATGAGGAGCTTGAGTTTATCCGCATACTTGGAACAGATTTGATTTTTGCTTGCGGAGAGACTGAGAAACCAGAGGTGAAGAAAAGCCTTGACGAAGTAAGTATAACTCCAACAGTCTGCAGTATTCGGCATTTTTATTGACAAAGGATTTCTGACTTGCTTATTCTGTCCCATATAGATGAATAATGCATGGGAGAACTTGAACAAAACCTGGAAAGAGAGACTGGAGAAGTTAGAGGAAGCAATGCTGTCTGCCGTGCAGTTTCAGGATTCACTGCAGGTAAGAGGATGGCCAAGGGTCAGAAATAGAAGAGGAATAGCCAGGGAATATAACATTCCATGGAATATTAATTTTTGCCTCTTATGGAGTTGATGGGAATACGTCTCCTGATATGTCTCTTTATTTCAGGCAATGTTTGACTGGCTGGACAACACTGTCATCAAACTCTGTGATCTGCCAGCTGTTGGCACTGACCTCAATACAGTGAAAGAGCAAATCAACGAGATGAAGGTACAGGCAGCAAAGGGAAGATGAGATGAGAGGGGCACGGAGCCTGAGACTAGAGGGATACAAAGCTGGGAAAATTCAAGGGAGTTGCACTTTTGTTAGAGATCAGATTGTCCTGGAGATGGCAGGGATTTATTTATTTAAATAGTTTATAGACTACCTGTCACCATTTCTAGGAGGTTTACAATTTCATATCCATAAAAATATAAAACATAAGATAAATAAGGTAACTAGGATTAAAACCATAAAAGTTAAAACTAATAAAACTAGTAAAATAAAACAGTAAGACAAATTAAAAAATTACAATATGATGGAAGTAGGAATTCAGGTGGAAGGAGATATGAATGCTGCCAGTGGCAGAGCGGAAGGATGGGGGGGTCAGGATGAGAATAAGCAGGTAAGCTAGGTACATTGGGAGAGCAGAAGGATGGGGGGGTCAGGATGAGAATAAGCAGGTAAGCTAGGTACATTGGCAGAGCAGAAGGATGGGGGGGTCAGGATGAGAATAAGCAGGTAAGCTAGGTACATTGGGAGAGCAGAAGGATGGGGGGGTCAGGATGAGAATAAGCAGGTAAGCTAGGTACATTGGCAGAGCAGAAGGATGGGGGGGTCAGGATGAGAATAAGCAGGTAAGCTAGGTACATTGGCAGAGCAGAAGGATGGGGGGGTCAGGATGAGAATAAGCAGGTAAGCTAGGTACATTGGGAGAGCAGAAGGATGGGGGGGTCAGGATGAGAATAAGCAGGTAAGCTAGGTACATTGGCAGAGCAGAAGGATGGGGGGGTCAGGATGAGAATAAGCAGGTAAGCTAGGTACATTGGCAGAGCAGAAGGATGGGGGGGTCAGGATGAGAATAAGCAGGTAAGCTAGGTACATTGGGAGAGCAGAAGGATGGGGGGGTCAGGATGAGAATAAGCAGGTAAGCTAGGTACATTGGGAGAGCAGAAGGATGGGGGGGTCAGGATGAGAATAAGCAGGTAAGCTAGGTACATTGGCTTGGTATTTCAGTATTTAGAAATTTACTAGTAACTTGCTACTTTATTTTGATAGGAATTTAAAACGGAAGTGTACCAGCAGCAGATTGAAATGGAAAAACTGTACCACCAGGGCGAATTAATGCTGAAAAAAGCAATTGATGAGACTGACCGAGACATTATTCAGGAACCACTGACCGAGCTGAAACATCTTTGGGAGAACCTGAGCGAGAAGATTATGTATAGACAGGTAACCCCGCAGCCTATTGCCGGAGAGCCAGCTTATCATTACCAGTGTTTCATGTCTGCCTAACTTCCTCTTTCTAATAATTGTTCTAACAGCATAGGCTGGAGGCTGCCCTGCTGGCACTCGGCCAGTTCCAGCATGCTTTGGGCGAAGTCATGACCTGGCTCACTCATACAGAAGAACTCCTGGATGCACAGAAAACAATCAGTGGTGATCCAAAAATCATTGAGATAGACCTTGCAAAACACCATGTAAGATTACCATTTTCTGTACTTTTATAACTGATGAAAATGTAAAGCTGCTTTCATTGTAAAAACTGTCTTGGATCAGCATATAATGCAAGTTTATCCACTTGCTCAATAGAAGCAGTAGCTAAAACCATACACTATCCAAGCTTCAAAATGTTTTTCTTATTTTTTTGCCTGGTAGTTCCTCATTTTTTTATCCTTCTGGCTAAATCAGAACCACTGCTAGGATCCTGGAGCCATGCACCTTCATTCACACTATCCAGAGATTCCCCAAACACACTTTTTAATAGACCCTTCCACTGTTTCAAGTCTGGCCATTGCAGCAATGATCCTGAGACAGCCGTGCATCAGGGCTCCTGGGCCACCAGATGTCAATGATGACCATGACACTGTGAACTGTGTGGCTGTGAACGCTACCTCAACAGCATCCCCAGCAGACCTGATTCAGGAATTGAACCATGGGATCTTCTGGTTGGAACTGCACAGCACTTGCTACTGAGCCTCCTTTTTGTATACTGGATGCTTCAGTAGTATGGCACATCGTATATGCCCAAAACAAGGGGTCTCATTCTGAGAGTTTGATACAGATACACAGTGAACAGTGTAATGGGAAAAAAATTCTGGTAAATTAGGGTAAACATTTTTCTTGGAAAATGTACGCTGAAAGTTAGCAGAGTTGCTTACCTGTAACCAGTGTTCTCCAAAGACAGCAGGATGTTAGTCCTCACACATGGGTGACAGCATCAGATGGAGCCCTATACCACGCATCCACGCGGGGTCCCTCTCCAGTCTTGTAACATAGCATTATAATTAAAATAAAAAATGGCAGAAACCCAACTCTGCATGGGTGGCAGGCAGGTTTCATGAGAACTAACATCCGGCTGTCCTCTGAGAACACCTGTTACAGGTAAGCAATTCTGCTTTCTCCAAGGACAAGCAGGATGGTACTCCTCACACATGGGCGAATCCCTAGCTACAGGCTGTTCCCCAGCACAGAAATTGTACCAACAGAGGGAGGTGACGGGTGCGTGTGAGAGACATACTGGGCAGGGAGGTGACTGGGGTATGTGTGAGAGACAGACTGGGCAGGGAGATGATTGGTGTGTGTGAGAGACAGACTGGGCAGGGAGATGATTGGTGTGTGTGAGAGACAGACTGGGCAGGGAGGTGACTGGGGTATGTGTGAGAGACAGACTGGGCAGGGAGATGATTGGTGTGTGTGAGAGACAGACTGGGCAGGGAGGTGACGGGTGCGTGTGAGAGACAGACTGAGCAGGGAGGTGACTGGGGTGTGTGTGAGAGACAGACTGGGCAGGGAGATGATTTGTGTGTGTGAGAGACAGACTGGGCAGGGAGGTGGACGGGTGCGTGTGAGAGACAGACTTGGTCGTAGGGTTTAATTGGTGTGTGTGTGTGAGTGACTTGTGGGCCCTAAGGAAGAGGACTGTGAGGACAGAGCTTCAGCAGCCACTGCTGCTTCTGGTGAGTGCTTTTGGCCTGGAAGGGAAAGGAGTAGGAGAACTGCTGGAGAGGGTAAGTAAAGGTGGCTTTTTAAGTTTATTTTTCTTGATTGACTGCCATTTTAGTTATTAAGTATTATGTGATGTGTCTGCTGTTTTGAAATATTTGATTGCTATTTGGACAATTTCTAATAATTTTTTAGTTTTAATTGTTGGATGTTATTCTGTTAATAAGCTGTTTTGAAACATTTATTAATATAGTTTTACAGTTATTTCTGTGTGGGGATCTATAGCAGCTTGGCTTGCTCTGTTTTCCTAATAGGAGGTGTATTAGTGTTTAGGACCTCATTTAATATTTGTAGTGTTGCCTTTTCATAGATAGGGTTGTTATGTGATCCATAATGCAGGTGTAACTTTGTGTGGATTAGTTTGTGTGCATTATTGCAGATCCTGGGACTGTGTTAGGTGCTATATTTCTCTTTCCATTTATCCAGGGTTGCACTGCATGCAGAGTGGCTGTTTTGGTTTTCCATTCCAGTTTCTGTCTCCATATTTATAATTTGTGGTCTTTCTGTACTTGGTGAAGGTCAGTTCTGGGTGTGTGACCGAGGTGAGGTATTTTACTAGCATGGAGGCAATTGTATCAATCTTATTTGTTGAGTTTTCTCAATAGGACATGCATTAGTGGTAAATTACTGTCTTTTCATAAGGAGGGCTATTGTGCCTGGTAGTAAAGGGAGTTTTTGTTTTGCTTTTATTGCGATGTCATCAGAACCAGAATATCTTTTTTTTTTTTGCATGGTGAGTTCTATGGGTAATGCTCTAGTTCTGCTCTGCATCCATTGTTAGGGGTCAAGGGGGTTCCCGTGGATGCAGAGTGTATGTTTACATATAGCCTCATGACGGTCACATGTTCAGTGTGTCACGGATGTGAGAACCATCTGTCAGGTGTGTCCCGGACGAAAAAAGGTTGAGAGCCACTGGTCTAGGGCCTGCTGGGCATGCTCAGTGTGCCTAGTGAAAGTTCTAGAAACTTTGACATAAATTTTCCACATCGGGGCTGCATCAGCCATGCAGGGCCAGTGCAAGGGGATTAGGCATCCTAGGCACCTTTTGCCTTGCACCTGCCCACCCCCATCGTGCCCCCTAATTGCTGGCACCCTCGGCCCAGGGCTAGTTCGCCTAGTGTTTCCACCGGCCCTACACCTATACGTGAGGCCTTCCACCCTGCTTGTCCTCAGAACATGGGGGTAACCCGCACAGAGCGGCAGTTTTCACCTTGGGAAGCTTGCTGGGCAGACTAGATGGACCGTTTTAGTCTTTTTCAGCCGTTGGTACTATGTTAGAGAAAAGAGTTTACTTCAGGCCTTTATCAGGAATAGCCTTGATTTAAAGACAATAGCAAAAATGTCCATTTGTGCAGGTGCTGAAGAATGATGTGATGGCCCACCAGACAACAATTCAGACTGTAAATAGAGCTGGTAATGAGCTGCTGGAGTCCAGCGCCACAGATGATGCCAGTACTCTGAGGAGCAGGCTGCAGAACCTTAACCAATGCTGGGAGTCTGTGTGCCAAAAAACTGAGGATCGAGAGCAACAGCTGGAATCAGCATTACAGCAGGTAACGTACATGTGGCATGCATACCATAAACACATGTGTGCACAGTGATGGCTTCACCGAACGACTGTATATAAAATGTAACAAATGACTTCTTTGCGTGCTATGTTTACTTGGATAGTGTAACATACGTGTGCACGGAGGCAATGACTTCTTTGGGGTGCTGTGTTCACTTGGATAGTGTAACATACGTGTGCACGGAGGCAATGACTTCTTTGGGGTGCTGTGTTCACTTGGATAGTGTAACATAGGTGTGCACGGAGGCAATGACTTCTTTGGGGTGCTGTGTTCACTTGGATAGTGTAACATACGTGTGCACGGAGGCAATGACTTCTTTGGGGTGCTGTGTTCACTTGGATAGTGTAACATACGTGTGCACGGAGGCAATGACTTCTTTGGGGTGCTGTCTTCACTTGGATAGTGTAACATACGTGTGCACGGAGGCAATGACTTCTTTATTTATTTATTTATTTAGAGTTTTTCTATACCGGCATTCGTGATTAAAAATCACATCATGCCGGTTTACATATAATAGGGGGTGTGAACACAGAAATGGAACATTAACAAGTGCAAAGAGTTCGTAAAGTTACATTACAACAAGGTTCATATAACTGGGTAGAGAATTAGAGTAAGATAGCTGAGCAGTTATGATTAACTTCTTTGGGGTGCTGTGTTCACTTGGATAGTGTAACATACGTGTGCACAGAGGTAATGACTGCTTTGGGGTGCTGTGTTCACTTGGATAGTGTAACGTGTATACATAGAGGCAATGACGTCTTTGGGGTGCTGTGTTCACTTGTATAGTGTAATGTGTACATAGAGGCAATGACGTCTTTGGGTACCATGTTCACTTGTATAGTGTAACGTGTATACATAGAGGCAATGACTTCTTTGGGGTGCTGTGTTCACTTGGATAGTGTAACATACATGTGCACGAAGACAATGACTTCTTTGGGGTGCTGTGTTCACTTGGATAGTGTAAGATACGTGTGCACGGAGGCAATGACTTCTTTGGGGTGCTGTGTTCACTTGGATAGTGTAACATACGTGTGCACGGAGGCAATGACTTCTTTGGGGTGCTGTGTTCACTTGTATAGTGTAACATACGTGTGCACGGAGGCAATGACTTCTTTGGGGTGCTGTGTTCACTTGTATAGTGTAACGTGTACATAGAGGCAATGACTTCTTTGGGGTGCTGTGTTCACTTGGATAGTGTAACATACGTGTGCACGGAGGCAATGACTTCTTTGGGGTGCTGTCTTCACTTGGATAGTGTAACATACGTGTGTACATAGAGGCAATGACTTCTTTGGGGTGCTGTGTTCACTTGGATAGTGTAACATACGTGTGCACGGAGGCAATGACTTCTTCGGGGTGCTGTGTTCACTTGGATAGTGTAACACGTGTTGCTAGAGGCGATGATCCCTTTGAGGTGCCATTTAAACTTGAATAATGTAATATGCGTGTGCATAGAGACTACGACCTCTTTGGCGGTGCCGAGTTTACTTGTATAGTGTAACTGTTCCTGAACTAAGATACTATTTATATGAAGATATTTGTGTTGTAGAAGTCAGCATAATGACAAGTTCAAACTATATACTGTACTTGCTTATGGCTTTGAAATGCACTGGTTAATCTGAGATGGTTACATACTAGCCAACAAAACCATAGGATCTGATACTAAAAGTTAGTATTTTATTTGTAATCTGCATATAGGATGGGTTCTCCAGGCAAAATGTAGAGAGCGCTCTTTGGAGATGAGAATCTAGGCTGACAGTTTCTAATCTCTAACAGGCGCAAGGTTTCCATGCGGAGATTGAGGACTACCTGCAGTGGCTGAGCAGGGTAGAAAGCCAGCTGTCTGCACCTAAAGCCACTGGTGGGCTGCCAGAAACTGCCCGGGAGCAGCTCCGCGCCCATATGGTAAGGGCTTCTCATGCATATGGATTCCACGCACAATGAATGCTTTACTCAGTAACTGAAATTTCATCTTCTTTGCCTAATGAAATAAGGGAGCAGTTACAGAGGATTGAAGTGCTCTGGACTCTATTTATTTCCAGCTTTATGTTTATTTCATTTTGTTAGTTGCCAATACCAATTCCTTCTGTGACATTCAATAAAAATTTCATAGTAATCAACAAGTCAAACGAGTAAATAAAACAAAACTTATTAAAATATGGACATTTGCATTAAAACAATAGAGAAAATATAAAAGTACACATAAATTCAGATAAGACAAGATAGAAAATTAAACTAAAAGCTTGCTGACAGCAATATGCTTCAGCAGGGTTCTCCATGGTGATGAGTGTGCCTGAACAGAAAGGCAAATGCCCCAGAATCCTCTGCTTTCTTAGCCTGTCCTGGCTGTATGAACTCTAAGTGACTTATTGAGCCTGACTTGCAGAATTCCCAGGACATCTGGACAGGCAGTCAAGCTGGCTCCATAAGGTGATGCCTAATCATTGCGTCCCACAAAGCAGAAGCCAACAGAGGGAACTTCAGGCTACACTGGCACAATAAGAGGCACTGTTCTCAGGAGTATCTGTGAACACAACTTCAGATGTGTTAATTACCCTGACCATCAAGATCCTAACAGAACCCTTGTATCTTCCTACAGCGAAAGCCAAAAGAGAGAATTCATTGATTTCCTGAGCCCCCCCCCCCCCCCCCCGTCACCTCCCTTGTATCTTTCTACAGCGAAAGCCAAAAGAGAGAATTCATTGATTTCCTGAGTGACCCTTCCCCCCCGGTCATCTCCCTTGTATCTTCCTACAGCGAAAGCCAAAAGAAAGAATTCATTGATTTCCTGAGTGACCCTTCCCCCCGGTCATCTCCCTTGTATCTTCCTACAGCGAAAGCCAAAAGAGAGAATTCATTGATTTCCTGAGTGACCCTTCCCCCCCGGTCATCTCCCTTGTATCTTCCTACAGCGAAAGCCAAAAGAGAGAATTCATTGATTTCCTGAGTGACCCTTCCCCCCGGTCATCTCCCTTGTATCTTCCTACAGCGAAAGCCAAAAGAGAGAATTCATTGATTTCCTGAGTGACCCTTCCCCCCCGGTCATCTCCCTTGTATCTTCCTACAGCGAAAGCCAAAAGAGAGAATTCATTGATTTCCTGAGTGACCCTTCCCCCCCGGTCATCTCCCTTGTATCTTCCTACAGCGAAAGCCAAAAGAGAGAATTCATTGATTTCCTGAGTGACCCTTCCCCCCGGTCATCTCCCTTGTATCTTCCTACAGCGAAAGCCAAAAGAGAGAATTCATTGATTTCCTGAGTGACCCTCCCCCCCCGGTCATCTCCCTTGTATCTTCCTACAGCGAAAGCCAAAAGAGAGAATTCATTGATTTCCTGAGTGACCCTTCCCCCCCCGGTCATCTCCCTTGTATCTTCCTACAGCGAAAGCCAAAAGAGAGAATTCATTGATTTCCTGAGTGACCCTTCCCCCCGGTCATCTCCCTTGTATCTTCCTACAGCGAAAGCCAAAAGAGAGAATTCATTGATTTCCTGAGTGACCCTTCCCCCCCCGGTCATCTCCCTTGTATCTTCCTACAGCGAAAGCCAAAAGAGAGAATTCATTGATTTCCTGAGTGACCCTTCCCCCCCGGTCATCTGCCTTGTATCTTCCTACAGCGAAAGCCAAAAGAGAGAATTCATTGATTTCCTGAGTGACCCTTCCCCCCCCGGTCATCTCCCTTGTATCTTCCTACAGCGAAAGCCAAAAGAGAGAATTCATTGATTTCCTGAGCCACCCTTCCCCCCCCCCCGCCCCAGTCATCTCCCTTGTATCTTCCTACAGCGAAAGCCAAAAGAGAGAATTCATTGATTCCTGAGTGACCCGACCCCCCCCCCCCCCCCCGGTCATCTCCCTTGTATCTTCCTACAGCGAAAGCCAAAAGAGAGAATTCATTGATTTCCTGAGTGACCCTTCCCCCCGGTCACTTCCCTTGTATCTTCCTACAGCGAAAGCCAAAAGAGAGAATTCATTGATTTCCTGAGTGACCCTTCCCCCCGGTCATCTCCCTTGTATCTTCCTACAGCGAAAGCCAAAAGAGAGAATTCATTGATTCCTGAGTGACCCTTCCCCCCGGTCATCTCCCTTGTATCTTCCTACAGCGAAAGCCAAAAGAGAGAATTCATTGATTTCCTGAGTGAACCCTTCCCCCCCTGGTCATCTCCCTTGTATCTTCCTACAGCGAAAGCCAAAAGAGAGAATTCATTGATTTCCTGAGTGACCCTTCCCCCCCCCCCCCCGGTCATCTCCCTTGTATCTTCCTACAGCGAAAGCCAAAAGAGAGAATTCATTGATTTCCTGAGTGACCCTTCCCCCCCCCCCCCCCCCGGTCATCTCCCTTGTAATCTTCCTACAGCGAAAGCCAAAAGAGAGAATTCATTGATTCCTGAGTGACCCTTCCCCCCCCCCCACCCCCCCCGGTCATCTCCCTTGTATCTTCCTACAGCGAAAGCCAAAAGAGAGAATTCATTGATTTCCTGAGTGACCCTTCCCCCCCGGTCATCTGCCTTGTATCTTCCTACAGCGAAAGCCAAAAGAGAGAATTCATTGATTTCCTGAGTGACCCTTCCCCCCCCCCCCCCCCAGACACCTCCCTTGTATCTTCCTACAGCGAAAGCCAAAAGAGAGAATTCATTGATTTCCTGAGTGACCCTTCCCCCCCCCCCCCCCCGGTCATCTCCCTTGTATCTTCCTACAGCGAAAGCCAAAAGAGAGAATTCATTGATTTCCTGAGAGACCCTCCCCCCCCCCCCCCCCCCGGTCATCTCCCTTGTATCTTTCTACAGCGAAAGCCAAAAGAGAGAATTCATTGATTTCCTGAGTGACCCTTCCCCCCCCCCCCCCCCGGTCATCTCCCTTGTATCTTCCTACAGCGAAAGCCAAAAGAGAGAATTCATTGATTTCCTGAGTGACCCTTCCCCCCGGTCATCTCCCTTGTATCTTCCTACAGCGAAAGCCAAAAGAGAGAATTCATTGATTTCCTGAGTGACCCTTCCCCCCCGGTCATCTCCCTTGTATCTTCCTACAGCGAAAGCCAAAAGAGAGAATTCATTGATTTCCTGAGCGACCCTTCCCCCCCGGTCATCTCCCTTGTATCTTCCTACAGCGAAAGCCAAAAGAGAGAATTCATTGATTTCCTGAGTGACCCTTCCCCCCCTGTCATCTCCCTTGTATCTTCCTACAGCGAAAGCCAAAAGAGAGAATTCATTGATTTCCTGAGCCAACCCTTCCCCCCCGGTCATCTCCCTTGTATCTTCCTACAGCGAAAGCCAAAAGAGAGAATTCATTGATTTCCTGAGTGACCCTTCCCCCCCGGTCATCTCCCTTGTATCTTCCTACAGCGAAAGCCAAAAGGAGAGAATTCATTGATTTCCTGAGTGACCCTTCCCCCCCCCGGTCATCTCCCTTGTATCTTCCTACAGCGAAAGCCAAAAGAGAGAATTCATTGATTTCCTGAGTGACCCTTCCCCCCCTGTCATCTCCCTTGTATCTTCCTACAGCGAAAGCCAAAAGAGAGAATTCATTGATTTCCTGAGCCACCCTTCCCCCCCGGTCATCTCCCTTGTATCTTCCTACAGCGAAAGCCAAAAGAGAGAATTCATTGATTTCCTGAGTGACCCTTCCCCCCGGTCATCTCCCTTGTATCTTCCTACAGCGAAAGCCAAAAGAGAGAATTCATTGATTTCCTGAGTGACCCTTCCCCCCCGGTCATCTCCCTTGTATCTTCCTACAGCGAAAGCCAAAAGAGAGAATTCATTGATTTCCTGAGCGACCCTTCCCCCCCGGTCATCTCCCTTGTATCTTCCTACAGCGAAAGCCAAAAGAGAGAATTCATTGATTTCCTGAGTGACCCTTCCCCCCCCTGTCATCTCCCTTGTATCTTCCTACAGCGAAAGCCAAAAGAGAGAATTCATTGATTTCCTGAGCCACCCTTCCCCCCCGGTCATCTCCCTTGTATCTTCCTACAGCGAAAGCCAAAAGAGAGAATTCATTGATTTCCTGAGTGACCCTTCCCCCCCCGGTCATCTCCCTTGTATCTTCCTACAGCGAAAGCCAAAAGAGAGAATTCATTGATTTCCTGAGTGACCCTTCCCCCCCCCGGTCATCTCCCTTGTATCTTCCTACAGCGAAAGCCAAAAGAGAGAATTCATTGATTTCCTGAGTGACCCTTCCCCCCTGGTCATCTCCCTTGTATCTTCCTACAGCGAAAGCCAAAAGAGAGAATTCATTGATTTCCTGAGTGACCCTTCCCCCCCCGGTCATCTCCCTTGTATCTTCCTACAGCGAAAGCCAAAAGAGAGAATTCATTGATTTCCTGAGTGACCCTTCCCCCCTGGTCATCTCCCTTGTAGGCTTCTTGCATTTGATGTATGAGAGAGAGGTTTATTAGTTTTTTCTTCTTTGGCAAGTTTCTCCTTTCATTCACTCTTGGTCTGCCTTAGTAATGTTTTACACGTGATTTGGCATTACTTGCACTCTTTTGTATTTTCATTACATTCTGCTTTCCAGTTTTTTTTAAGGATATATTTTTTTTTATTTAATAGCCTCTTTCAGCTCTGCAGGCACTTTGGTCATCTTTTTACTTTTTTTTCAAGCTTGTGGATTACATTGATCTGTGCTTCCAAGAAGGTATTGTAAACAATCTCCACACCTCTTGCAGACCTTTAATCTTCACAACTGCTTCCTGTAGTTTCCTCAAGTTACAGGCCTTTAAATAAGATGGGAAATGTGGTTTGTGCTATAGGAAGGACTGCATTTCTTTTCTGTGACCCATTATTGCCCACAGATATAGGCTTTGACTGTAACTGGCAGTGGTAAGCAAATCAAATATGGAGAGTGCTGAGTGCTTGAACCCACTCAGTTTTGGCATTAATCTTACCTTGCCTTTCATTCCACTCTATTCATAATTCAGATGAATCAGGGAAAATAGGGACATGTGAGTCACATGGGTTCAGACTATTTTTCTTCTTGATTTTCTGTGTAGGAATTGTATGCAGAGTTTAAAACGAATGAGGAGAGCTATAAACAGCTTCTTAACAAGGGTCAGCTAATGTTGCTTAATCGAGTTGAATCAACATCCGGCTCCAATACTGAGAAGAATGTGGCATTGCTGGAGCAGAAATGGCATGTGGTCAGTGCCAAGATGGAGGAAAGAAAGGTAAAGCCATGAAAGAATGAGTCTGCGGGACGGGAGATCCTGAAGCATTGGTGGTTAGCAGTGTTGTGCATCTAGGGGACTAGTGAAGTGGGAGTAAATAGAAAAGTAGAAGCACAGGGGATTGAAAAATGCATCTTGCATGAAATTGTCTCTACACGTGAACATTCGACATTCCTCACAAAGAGAACAAATGGAGTGAAAGTAAAGTAGGAGTGATACGACTGTCGCTGTGCATTCAGCAATCAGCCTGGCTCCATGGTGCAGCTGCACTTAGACAAATTTGAAGGATGGAGTAAGGAAACAATATGCAGAGATTGGCTTTTCAGTGAATTTTTGTTTTCCAGCAAAATTTAGTTCACAGAAAAGCTGATATAAAGTCCAAAGATCCAGTTTTCAAAGGGAAACTTGTGGAGGTTACAGGTATGCAAGCTGCCTGAAAATGACTCCCATAATGGACAATTCTTGTTGACGTTGACTTGTTTTTGAAGACGCTGTGAGCCTGAAACATCCTCTCATATTGAAAAGTAGCCCCCACCCCTACCCTATTTCTCTATAACTTCTACCCACGTGCAGTTGCGGCATTTAACAATGTATGTCTTTATGTAATGAGCTTATTCAATTGCTTGTGTTTATTCTTCAGTTAAAGCTGGAAGAGGCATTGAATTTGGCAACCGAGTTCCAGAATTGCCTGCAGGAGTTCATTAACTGGTTGACCCAGGCAGAGCAGAGCCTGAACACTGTCCCGTCTGCCAGCCTTCTCTTGGATATGGTGCTCTTCCAGATTGATGAACACAAGGTAATGCAGGATACGTTCATTCGACTACACGCCTTGTAAGTCCAGGAAATGGGGCACCTTCATTCCATTTTCACAGAGAGACGTTTTGGTTGGTTTGTTTGGTTTTTTTCAATAGTTTTGGTCTTCTCACTCTGCTTTTTTTTGTCTTTTGACATTCAGTTCTATTCTTAGTTTCCATTGGCTCTTAGGTTTTTGGTCTTTTTGATGCATTCATTAAGATCAGGGATATTTCCTCTTCTTTTCTTTCCCAGACTCTGTTTAGAGTTCTTGGTCTCCCTTGCAGGCAGGGCTGTGTGGCCACTTCTTCCTCTTCTTTCCTTTTTTCCTGCGGGTAAGCGTTGCGCCGGGGGACTTGCTTCTGTTATTTTGTTTTTCCCCCAGGTTCTAGTGGTTTTAAGTGCAATGCCTAGGATGGTGGATGCTGGAGAGGCCAGCCTCTTCCCCCCAGCCCTCGCCGCGGGTTTCCCCAGCGGCCCCGAGTCGCGCATTCCTTGGGACCGCCACAGCAGGGAGGCTTCGTTCCCCTGCTGCCTCTGGAAGGGGATTAGAGTGCGCGGAGGCGTCTTCCCACTCCCCCCGCGGCGCACATCTCTCCTTTGGCTGCGTTACGGCTGCTGCCTGCCCCTCTCCCGGCCGCCTCCGAGCATGCCGAGGGCTCCACGTTGCTCGGCCTGCGGCGGTCCGGGGTCGCGAGGATCGCATGAGGGACTCTGTTCTAGGTGCCTCCCTGGTGGGGAGGGCACCTCCGGCCGCCGCCGACATCTTCACGTGCCTCAGCGTGCCGAGCACTGCAGGAGCCAGCCCCATTCCCATTTTCAGCGGGAACGGTGGCCATCTTGGATTCGGAGGTTAACACACTGCAGGCATCCGAAGGAGATGGGGAGGCTTGCATGGACCTGTCACCACCGATTCTCTCTCCGGTCCCCGAGCTGGCTTCCCAGGACCCCACAGGGGACTCCACCTCGACCCCCCCACCGCGTTTTCCATGGAGTTCATTGTACTCATGCACAATGTTTACCTTCAGCACCTGGTGCATCCCAGACACATCGGTACAGAGCCTCTCCCATCCAAGGCTCCCAGGCTAGCGGAGACTCCTGCATCGGATCCCTGTCATGCAGGGGGGGGGCCTCCCAGGGTACACTTTGCGCGCCCCCTGGCAGGGGGAGCTGTCTCTCTTCCGGATTTGTGGAGGGACCCAGCGTCGCCACAAGGGGATTGACCCCCTCCTGGCCACTCAGTTGGACGGCGATGACCCGCGGGTCCTTCGCATATTTCGCAGAGAAGAGCTGGAGAACCTAATTCCTCACATCTTACAGGAGCTGGATCTCGAGCCTCCTATCGAACCCCCCCCCCCAGGGCCCTCCGCGCCTGTCGTCGCCTCTAGCAAAAAGGGAGATCCCATGCTGGCAGGACTGCGCCCTTTGTCCCGGGCTTTCCCGATCCATTCCTCCTTCAGCTTTTGGCGAGAGAGTGGGACACTCCCGAGGCTTCCCTCAAGGTTGGCCTGGCGATGGAAAAACTCTATCCCCTCCCAGAGGATTTCCTCGACCTCCTCACGGTCCCGAAGGTAGACTCAGGGGTCTCGGCAGTCACCAAGAGGACTACGATCCTGGTCACGGGGGGCACAGCCCTCCGCGACCTCCAGGATAGAAAGCTGGAAGTATACCTCACGAGAATCTTTGAGGTTTCGGCGCTGGAAGTCCGCGCGGCCATCTGCAGTTCTCTCGCCCAGAGGGCTGGACTCCGGTGTGTCCAGCAACTCCTTACCTCTCAACAACTGCCGCCGGAGGAAGCAGACCAAGCTGACCGCCTTGAGGCCGTTATAGCCTATGGGGCGGATGCCCTGTACGACCTGTTGCGAGTTCTGGCAAGATCCATGGTATCCGTGGTCTCTGCACGGCGCTTCCTGTGGCTTTGCAATTGGGCGACAGACTCCTCTTCCAAATCCAGTCTGGGTTCCATTCCTTTTAAGGGCAAGTTCCTCTTCGGTGAAGACCTTGACCAGTCCATCAAGTCCCTAGGGGAAAACGCGGTGCATCGGCTGCCCGAGGACCACCAGCGGCCTCACCCCCCTCAGAAGTCGCCTCCGCTCTCAGCGCCACTTTCGCGGCTCCAGACAGCCGGCGCCTCGGACGCCTTCCTCCAGGTCGCAGTCGTGGTCCCGTTCCTTTCGTGGCCGCAGACAACCCAGAAGAGGGGTCGTCGCAAGGAGTGTCGTCCAAGCCCTCCCAATGATGCCAGGCTCCCCAACGCCCCAGATCGGCGGGCACATTTCCCTCTTCTACGGGGAGTGGGCCCACATTACTTCGGACCAGTGGGTCCTGGATATTCTAAGGAACGGTTACGCGTTGGACTTTGCTCGCATTCCAAGAGACAGGTTCCTCTTCTCGCCTTGCGGTTCGAGTCACAAGCGGCTAGCGGTACGGCAGACCCTCGACAGACTCCTGGATCTCGGGGCCATCTCTCCCATCCCTTCCGGAGAGGTGGGCTCGGGCCCCTATTCGATCTACTTCATGGTACCCAAAAAGGACGGAGCCTTCCGTTCCATCCTGGTTCTCAAGGAGGCCAACAAGTCACTCCGGGTATTTCGCTTCCGCATGGAGACCCTATGGTCAGTGACGGCGGTGGTACATCAGGGAGAGTTCCTATCTTCACATTCCCGTCCGCAAGGCTCACCAGAGGTTCCTTCACTTCCTGATCCTGAACCAGCATTTCCAGTTCCAGGCCCTTCCATTCGGTTTGGCGACCGCCCCTCGGACCTTCACGAAGATCATGGTGGTAGTGGCAGCCACTCTATCCTCCAGTCGCTCGGTGGGGTGGCGAAATTCCCTAAGAGCAGTCTCCAGCCTTCGCAGTGCCTGGACTTCCTGGGAGCATGCTTCGACACGGCTCAGGGCAAGGTTTTTCTATGCCCGGACAAAGCGCAGGCTCTTCGAGCACAGATCCAGCATTTCGCAGCACTCCCGGAACCCACGGCTTGGGTTTATCTCCAGATCCTGGGATCCATGGCCTTCATGATCGATGTCGTACCGTGGGCATTTGCGCATCTGCATCCCCTACAAGGAGCTCTACTCTCCCGTTTGGAAACCGGTGTCACGGGACTACCAGGTTGTACTCCCTCTTCCTCCAATCGCCAGGAACAGCTTGCACTGGTGGTTAGATCCCCGACATCTGGCTCAAGGCTCTCCTCTCGAGATCCCGGATTGGGTAGTGGTCACCACAGATGCCAACCTGACCGACTGGGGAGCAGTATGTCAACGAAGCTCAGTGCAGGGACAGTGGACGATGGCACAAGCCACCTGGTCGATCAATCGCCTGGAAACAAGAGCAGTCCGTCTGGCGCTCATACACTTTCTGCCCCTCGTGCAGAATCGGGCGGTACGGATCCGGTCGGCCAATGTGACCACAGTAGCCTATATCAACCGCCAGGGCGGCACACGAAGTCGGCAGGTGGCTCTCGAAACAGCCTGACTGATGTTATGGGCAGAGCGCTTACTAACGCGCTTGGCGGCCTCTCATATCGCAGGCGTAGGCAACATCCAGGTGGACTATCTGAGTCGACAGAGTCTGGATCCCGGGGAATGGTCTCTTTCCACCGAGGTGATGCAACTCCTCATTCGTCGCTGGGGGACACCCTCACTGGATCTCATGGCCACAGCTATCAATACCAAGGTGCCACAATTTTTCAGTCTCAGGCGGGAGCACGGCATGGGGGGCGTGGACGCCCTGGTTCTCCCCTGGCCGGCTCGTCGTCTCCTCTATACTTTTCCGCCATGGCCTCTAGTGGGCAAGGTCCTACGGAGATTAGAGACCCACAGGGACCCGTCATTCTAGTGGCCCCAGAGTGGCCGAGGTGCCCGTGGTTCGCAGACCTACTCAACATTGCAGTGGACGGCCCCCTACAGCTCAGCCATCTCCCTCATCTGCTTCATCAGGGCCCAGTATTTTCCGACCAGGCAGAACCCGTCTGTCTTGTGGCCTGGTTTTTGAAAGGCGGCGGCTCCAGCGCAAGGGTTACCCTGATGCAGTAGTCTCGACTCTCCTCAAGGCTCGGACGACCTCAACCTCTGTTGCTTATGTGAGGTTTTCGAGTTGTGGTGGTTTTCGAGTTGTGGTGCTCCGCCCATGACACCTCTGCTAGCAGGGCCCCGGTTCCTCAGATACTGGCCTTTCTACAGGACGGTCTAGAGAAAGGACTCGCCTGCAACTCTCTGCGTGTTCAAGTTTCATCACTAGGCTCACTCGTTTGGACCACCGGACACTCATCCCTCCTGTCTCATCCAGACATCGCTAGATTCCTTAAGGGGGCGAAGCATCTGTGCCCTCCGATACAGGACCCCTGTCCTTCGTGGAGCCTTAACCTGGTCCCCAAGATCCTTGCAGGTCCTCCCTTCGAGCCCCTGCGTCACGCCACCATCAAGGATCTCGCCCTCAAGACGGTCTTCTTGGTGGCCATTGCTTCCATACATTGTATCTCGGAGCTTCAAGCTCTCTCCTGCAGAGACCTGTTCCTTCGATTCACGGATTCCGGAGTCTCCCTACGGGACGGTGCCTTCCTTTCTTCCCCAGAATCATGGTCATAGTGGCGGCGACACTGAGGAAGAAGGAATCCTCGTCCACCCATATCTGGACGATTGGCTGATCAGGGCAAAATCTCCAGAGGAAAGTCATCAGACGACCACCAGAGTCAAGAATCTCCTGGAGAACATCGGATGGGTTGTCAATGCAACCAAGAGCTGTTTGCAGCCCTCCCAATCTCTGGAATAACTGAGAGTCCTGTTCGACACCCAACAGGACAATGTCATTCTTCCCCCTACAAGGAAAAGGAAATTGATGGACCAGTTGAGAAAATTGTTGAACAGTGCTCGCCCCACAGTATGGGACTACCTCCAAGTCCTCGGACTCATGACATCAACCCTAGAAGTCATACCATGGGCAAGGGCTCACATGCAACCACTACAATGTTCCCTACTATCACGATGGAACCCGATGTCCCAGGACTACACCATCCGCCTCCAGTTACCGGCGGAGGTACGGATCCAGCTCCTATGGTGGCTACAAGAAAACCACCTGAGCAAGGAAGTAAGGCTATTCTCACTGACCTGGGTCTTGCTCACCACAGATGCGAGCCTACGAGGGTGGGGAGCCCTCTGTCAGGAACTGACAGCCCAGGGACAATGGGACAAGGAAGGGTCAGGCTGGAACATCAACCGTCTGGAAGCCCGGGCAGTCAGACTAGCCTGCCTATGCTTCAGTCACAGACTCCAGGGCGAATCTGTCAGTCATGTCGGACAACGCCACAACAGTGGCCTACATCAATCGACAGGGAGGAACCAGACGCCAACAGGTGTCCCTGGAAATAGATCCCCTAATGGCGTGGGCAGAAGCAACCTAAAGGGACCTCGGCCGCCCACATCACGGGAAAAAACAACGTCGCTGCGGATTACCTCAGCAGGGAAAGTCTAGGCCCAGGGGAGTTGAGACTGTCAACCACAGCCTTCCAGTTAATAATAGACCGCTGGGGAACTCCAGCCATGGATCTTCTGGCAACCTGGTCCAAGGCCCAAGTCCCCAAGTTCTTCAGCCACAGACGAGAACCACAATCCCAGGGAATCGACGCCCTGGTCCAGACCTGGCCATAGGAAAACCTGCTGTATGCCTTTCCTCCATGGCCACTACTGAGCGGGATCATCCGCAAGATAGAACACCAAAGGAGGCTAGTACTTCTAGTGGCACCAGACTGGCCAAGAAGGCCGTGGTATGCAGACATGCAAAGACTTCTGGAGGGGAACCCTCTGTCTACCTCCTGCTCCAGCAGGTACCGATCCTCCACGAATATCCAACTCGATTCTCGCTTATGGTCTGGCTATTGAGAGGACTCGCCTGAAGAAGAGCAGATACTCAGGGGCAGTGATTGACACCTTGCTCCGAGCATGCAAGTTTTTCACATCTTTAACCTACATACGAATATGGAGAATATTCGAAGCCTGGTGTGAAGACCGTGACATCCTTCGGCGGACAGTCAAAATTCCCATGATCCTGGAATTTCTGCAGGACGGCTTGAAGAAGGTGTTGTCTCTCAACTCCATCAAGGTTCAACTGGCTGCGCTGGCCTGCTTCAGAGCCAAAGTGGACGGCATCAGTCTATCTTCCCATCCAGACACCTCCCGCTTCCTGAGAGGGGTCAAGCAAATCCAACCACCTCTAAAGTGGCCGGTACCCCTATGGAATCTCAATCTAGTACTCGACTTCCTAGCGAGAGCTTCTTTCAGACCTTTACACGGTCTGTCCCTACAGCTCCTGACCTTGAAGACTGCATTCCTAGTGGCAATATGTTCAGCCCGTAGAATCTCTGAACTTCAAGCACTATCCTGTCGGGAACTGTTCCTCAGAATCAAACCAGAATCCAAACAGCTACGCACTGTCCCCTCCTTCCTTCCAAAGGTGGTTTCTCATTTCCACCTAAACCAAACCATCTCGCTGCCATCTCCAGACGAGCATAAGGACTCTGAAGATTGACGTCTCCTTCACCATCTTAACATCGGCAGACTCCTAGTCCGATACCTGGAAAGATCGAAATCCGTACGAAAGATGGACCACCTATTCATCCTTCACAGCGGGAAGAAACAAGGGGAAGCGGCCTCGCGGGCAACCATAGCCCGCTGGATCAAAGAAGTTATCAAGGCGGCCTAAGTAGAGGCAGGCAAGCCTCCACCTCTACAAGTCAAGGCCCATTCCACCAGAGCCCAGGCAGTGTCCTGGGCAGAAACCAAGATGCTGTCACCCGCCGAGATCTGTAGGGCAGCGACATGGTCCTCCATTCACACCTTCTCGAGGTTTCACCACCTGGATGTTCAGGCCCCGGAGGACACAGCATTTGCAAGGGCAGTACTAAGTGGGCCAGGGGCAGCCTCCCGCCTGGTTCGGGAGTAGCTTTTGTACATCCCATTGGTCCTGAATCCATCTGCTACACGCTCAGAAATGGAGAAATTACTTACCTGATAATTTCTTTTCCTTAGTGTAGACAGATGGACTCGGTATCCTTCCCATGGCTGCCTCAGAATACGGAAACTTCGGGTGACAATCCCCGAGAGCAAGACAAGCATGGGTAAGTCATGCTTTACCTCTAGTTAGCACACCCAAAGTTACCGGGTGTCGGCGTTTCTCGGTTGAGTGCACTGGCGGTCTCCAGCTAAAATTCACGTCATCCACTTCAAGTTAATCAAGTTAACCAAGTTAATCAAGTTATTCAAACACACATATATCCACCATTGCTTTTCGAGGAAAATACTGAAGAGCAGAGCTTCCTGTGGGGGTATATGTAGTGCTGACGTCAGATTGAAATCTGATCCATCTCCAACTGCTATCAGGAGCACACTATACCCATTGGTCCTGAGTCCATCTGTCTACACTAAGGAAAACGAAATTATCAGGTAAGTAATTTCTCCAATATACTACATCTACTGGTTCACCTTTATCCACATGTTTATTAACTCCTTCAAAAAAGTGAAGCAGATTTGTGAGACAAGACTTGCCTTGGGTAAAACCATTTTGACTTTGTTCCATTAAACCATGTCTTTCTATAAGAACATAAGAAAATGCCATACTGGGTCAGACCAAGGGTCCATCATGCCCAGCATCCTGTTCCAACAGTGGCCAATCCAGGCCATAAGAACCTGGCAAGTACCCAAAAACTAAGTCTATTCCATGTAACCATTGCTAATGGCAGTGGCTATTCTCTAAGTGAACTTAATAGCAGGTAATGGACTTCTCCTCCAAGAACTTATCCAATCCTTTTTTAAACACAGCTATACCTACTGCACTAACCACATCCTCTGGCAACAAATTCCAGAGTTTAATTGTGCGTTGAGTAAAAAAGAACTTTCTCCAATTAGTTTTAAATGTGCCCCATGCTAACTTCATGGAGTGCCCCCTAGTCTTTCTACTATCCGAAAGAGTAAATAACCGATTCACATCTACCCGTTCTAGACCTCTCATGATTTTAAACACCTCTATATGTTCTGTGATTTTGATGTTTAGAACACTTTCCACTATTTTTCCTGGCACTGAAGTCAGGCTAACTGGTCTGTAGTTTCCCACATCGCCCCTGGAGCCCTTTTTAAATATTGGGGTTACATTAGCTATCCTTCAGCCTTCAGGTACAATGGATGATTTTAATGATAAGTTACAAATTTTTACTAATAGGTCTGAAATTTCATTTTTTAGTTCCTTCAGAACTCTGGGGTGTATACCATCCGGTCCAGGTGATTTACTACTCTTCAGTTTGTCAATCAGGTCTACCACATCTTCTAGGTTCACCGTGATTTGGTTCAGTCCATCTAAATCCTTACCCATGAAAACCTTCTCTGGTACAGGTATCTCCCCAACATCCTCTTCAGTAAACACGGAAGCAAAGAAATCATTTATTCTTTCCGCGATGGCCTTATCTTCTCTAAGTGCCCCTTTAACCCCTTGATCATCTAACGGTCCAGCTGACTCCTTCACAGGCTTTCTGCTTTGGATATATTTTAAAGAGTTTTTACTGTGAGTTTTTGCCTCTACAGCCAACTTCTTTTCAAATTCTCTCTTAGCCTGTCTTATCAATGTCTTACATTTAACTTGCCAATGTCAGTGAGGGGGGTGGAGCGTCGCTGCGGTTGGCACAGGCGAACAGAGGAAGCTCACAGCGGCCCTGGATCTTGCTCCCAAGTACCTCCAAAAAGGAACTCCCCCTGCACAATGTTTCTGAAGCAGGAAGGATCCACATGTGCTCACAAGAGCATGCTGGAAAGCTATAGAAAGCTTTTCTTTCCCAATCTATTCTAGAGCTACATTGATGACAAATAGCATGGACTGTGTATCCTGCTGCCTTTGGAGTAGACCTGTTATAGGGGAACAATCTTCCTTTTATCTGTAATGAGTTATCTGGGGACAGTAGAATGGTCATACACGCAAATCCTTCTTCCCCTTGTAAACTGTTAGAGAACTGAGGGAGTCTTGCAAGGTGATGTGTGTGGGAAATTCTCTGTGAAATCATCTGTGTTACTGCCATTAGATCATGTCACCCACTTGTGTGGCTGATTATCCCATTGCCCTCGGAGAACACTCATGAGTAGCTTGATTTCTTGTCATCAGCTGTTCATTTAGCATGTTTTCTGTATAAGAAGGTAGTACTGCAGAATTCTCTGTCTATCATTGTGAGTAAACAATACAATGTTTTTCTGTTTTTAGGTTTTTGTAAATGAAGTTAATTCTCACCGGGATCAAATCATTGAACTAGATAAAACAGGAAATCAATTAAAGTTCCTCAGTCAAAAACAGGATGTAATCCTAATAAAGAACTTGCTGGTCAGTGTGCAGTCTCGCTGGGAAAAGGTGGTCCAGCGCTCTGTGGATCGAGGAAGGGCTTTGGATGATGCCAGGAAACGAGCCAAACAGGTGAGCAATGACAGAAAAAAAATCAAACTGCAAATTGTATATTAATGAATGAAAACAAAAGGCAAGTTTAAATTGCTGAGGTAGCTATGAACACAGGCTTCAAAATTCCTGTCTTTGTAGTTCCATGAGGCCTGGAAAAAGCTGATTGACTGGCTGGAGGATGCAGAGAATCACCTTGATTCAGAACTGGAAATTTCAAATGATCCTGACAAAATCAAACTACAGCTTACTAAGCACAAGGTAAAAAATGTGATTCATAGTTTTAATGAAAGAAAGCACTTGAATGTATTCCAGACGTTCCAGTTTCTGTAGATACTGGGAGAAGACTGCTAAAAATTTAAAATGTAAAAATAATCTGCAGATACAGATTATACTTCATTTGAACAGCCCAAGTACACAGTAAGTAGTTAAAATTATAATATGAATTTTATATGATTAAAAGTTCTGATACAATGACACTTTAAATATATAACTGTGTTTTGCATGCAAATGTAGAGAAGATTTTCATAGCTAAATTCGGATCTATACAGGTAAAAAAAAAAAAAAGTTAGACAGTTACAATGGCTGAATCCATTTAAAAGGATTTTCAGCTGGCCAAAAATACATGCCTAGTTTTAGGTGTAATAAAGCAGCAATCCTGGGGTTGTAAACTGGTCAGGGGAGAGCAAAGTTGCTTACCTGTAACAGGTGTTCTCCTAAGACACAAAGATGTTAGTCCTCGCACATGGGTGACATCATTGGATGGAGCCTGGTGCACTGAGCATGCCACTATCTGTGCATTCACGCAGGGTCCCTCTTCAGTCTTGTAACACAGAATTACAAAAAAAATAAAATAACAAACATAGGAAAATCCAACTCCACGGGGTGGCGGGTGGGTTTCCTGAGGACTAACATCCTGCTGTCCTCGGAGAACACCTGTTACAGGTAAGCAACTTTGCTTTCTCCTAGGACAAGCAGGATGGTAGTCCTCACACATGGGTGAATGCATAGGTACAGGCTGTCCCTGATCAACTGGCAAGACCAACACACACCTAAGCAGGTGCCAACGGGCATAACAACATAGGCACTGTTGGTAACAGAAGGAGAGAGCCTGGACCTGAAAAGAGGGCCCTTGGTAGGAAGAGATTCTGAAGGTCAGACTGGCAGAAATTGCTGTCATGTCGGCCATCCTGTCCAAGCAGTGATGGGCAGTGAAAGGGTTGAGAGAAGTCCACGTCGTAGCCTTGCAAATTTTGGCTACGGGAACCGCATGCAAGTGGGTCACCGAAGTTGCCATGGCTCTGACTAAGTGAGCCTTGACATGGTCTCCAAGCTGAAGGCCTGCCTACGCATAGCAGAAGGAAATACAATCCGCCAACCGCAGACCACATAGACCGCCAACCGCATAGCAGAAGGAAATACAACCGCAACTCCCCATCTGTTCTTGTCGAGTAAGATGAAGAGCTGCATGGACTTCCTGTGGCTTGCTATCCGTTCGAGGAAGAAAGCTAAGGCCCTTTTACAATCCGAACTGTGTAGAACTCGTTCGCCCTGGTGCGAGTGAGGCCTAGGAAAAAAGGTGGGCAGAATGATTGACTGATTAAGATGAAAATGTGTTAAAGCATGGTACTGTTTCCTTACCAATAAAAACTATTTTGAAAAAAAAATGATGAAAATCAGTCACCACCTTAGGCAGGAGCGTAGGGTGAGTGCGCAATACCACCCTATCATAAAAGAATTTCGTATAGGGTGATAGGTCACCAACGCCTGAAGCTCGCTGACCGCAACCAAGAAGATAACCTTCCAGGTCAGGTACTTCAGATCACAGTAGCGCAGCGGCTCGAAAGGCTCTCGCATTAGCTGAGCCAACACCACATTGAGGTCCCAGGACAAAAGAGGAGGCCACAGGGGAGTCTTTAGCTGAAGCAAACCCCGCATAAACCGCCCCACTCTGGGCTGCACAGAGACGGGTGAACTGTCAATACCCTTGTGGTAAGCACTGATGGCACTCAGGTGTACCCTGACTGAGTTGGTCTTTAACCCCGCATCCAAAAGGTGCAACAAGTAGTCAAGCAACTTTGGAGTGGAGCAGGAGAACGGATCCAAGCCGTGGCCCTCAAACCAGACGGAAAAACTCTTCTACTTCAGGCTATAAGACTTCCTGGTGGAAGGCTTCCTTGAAGCTATCAGGTCCCGAGACACATTGTCAGAGAGGTCAGGAGGCTGCACAACTAGAGTTTCAACATCCAGGCCGTCAGAGAGACAGCCCTGAGGTTTGGATGGCACTGCCCTGATCCTGCATGATTAGGTCAGGGAAGGTCCCTAGACTGATCGGTTCTCTGAGAGAGAGATCCCACAGGAGCAGGAACCAGACTTGTCTCGGCCAACAAGGGGCAAGGAGCATCATGGTCCTCTTGTCCTGCCGGAGCTTCAGGAGGGTCTTCATCACCAGGGGAAGCAGAGGATATACATACAGAAGGCCCTTGCCCCAATGGCGGGCAAAGGTGTCCAAGACTGGTTTGCCGTCCCCCATGTAAAGGGACCAGAAATGCCTCATGTTGCTGTTGCAAGGGGAGACAAAGAGGTCCATGTCCGGGATCCCCCAGAGATGGAAAATGCAATCTGCCTCTGCTGGGTCCAGGGACCACTTGTGAGGTCGGAATGCTTGACTCAGCAGGTCCATCACCACATTCTCCGACCAAGCAGGTTCATGGCTCAGAGCAGAATGCCCTGGGAATGCACCCTTGACCAAATTTGAACAGCCTCCTGACACAGGAAGAATGACCTGTGCCTCCCTGCTTGTTGATATACCACATGGTAAACAGAATGTTGGGAATTATTAGAAAGGGAATGGTGAATATAACGGAAAATGTCATAATGCCTCTGTATCGCTCCATGGTGAGACCGCACCTTGAATACTGTGTACAGTTCTGGTCGCCGCATCTCAAAAAATATATAACTGCTGCAATACCAAAACCAAGGGTTCCTTACAAATCATTGTTCATGGTCAAAACATCAAGTTCATGGTCAAAACATCAAGTTCATGGTCAAAACATTCATGCACAAAGTTCCATCATGCGGACAGACAGACGATATTTCACCACACAATAGTAAACCTTTTGTAGGTGACGGCCATCATATCGGTGCCGTTTGCTCAGAGAAGCAAAAGCAGGGTCCTGTCCGTTCCAGTAGCCTCGTGAGAGAGTTCTATTCCCGGAGCTGATAGAGAAGGTACAGAGAAGGGCAACCAAAATGATAAGGGGAATAGAACAGCTCCCCTATGAGGAAAGGCTGAAGAGGTTAGGGCTGTTCAGCTTGGAGAAGAGACGGCTGAGGGGGGATATGATAGAGGTGTTTAAAATCATGAGAGGTCTAGAACGGGTAGATGTGAATCGGTTATTTACTCTTTCGGATAGTAGAAAGACTAGGGGGCACTCCATGAAATTAGCATGTGGCACATTTAAAACTAATCGGAGAAAGTTATTTTTCACTCAACGCACAATTAAACTCTGGAATTTGTTGCCAGAGGATATGGTTAGTGCAGTTAGTGTAGCTGTGTTTAAAAAAGGATTGGATAAGTTCTTGGAGGAGAAGTCCATTACCTGCTATTAAGTTCACTTAGAGAATAGCCACTGCCATTAGCAATGGTAACATGGAATAGACTTAGTTTTTGGGTACTTGCCAGGTTCTTATGGCCTGGATTGGCCACTGTTGGAAACAGGATGCTGGGCTTGATGGACCCTTGGTCTGTCCCAGTATGGCATGTTCTTATGCCTACCTGATTGTCAGTCTGAATCAGGACCACCTTGCTGGATAAGCGATCCCGGAAGACTCAGAGCATAGCGAATCGCCCACAGCTCCAGGAAGTTGATTTGGCACTGTGCTTCCTAAGCAGACCACAGACCTTGCATGCAGAAGCCATCCACGTGCACGCCCCAGCCCAGGGTGGTGCATCGTGGTAAGCCCTGAAAAGGACCCCCCTGTCCCAGATTGGGCAGAGTTTCCCACCAGGGCAAGAAAGTCCGGAGAGATGGCGTAATGCGGATGCGCATACTGACATGGAAGGCTTGCCGCCACTGAGACCGAAGGGTCCACTGAGCATAAGCAAGCAGGCCAAGGGCGTAACATGGACCGACGCAGCCATGAGGCCCAGAAGGCGAAGCAAGAGGTGGGCCGAGACCTGCCAGATTTGGTGGATCAGATTTGCCAGAGACGCCACAGCAAGCGCCCGATTGCGAGGTATATAGGCCCAGGATTGAGCCGTGTGCAGCTGGGCACCGATAAAGCTCAACCAAGGTGATGGGGTGAGATGGGACTTCGTGTAGTTGATGACAAACCTGAGGGACTCCAGCACCTGAATGGTCAAGCTCAGGGAGTGAAGTGCCCCTTCCTGGATGGCACTCCTAACCAGCCAATCGTCTAAGTAAGGGAACACCTGTATTCCCAGATGTCGGAGATGCACACCCACCACTGCCAGACCCTTGGTGCAACCCGCGAGGCCAAACGGTAACACCTTGTACTGGAAGTGCCGCTCGCTCACGAGGAATCGCAGATAATTCCTGTGACTGGGGAAGATATCGATGTGGGGTGTATATGTCTTTGAGATCAAGGAAGCAAAGCCAGTCCCCTCTTTGCAGGAGGGGCTTCAGGGTGCCCAGTGAGACCATTTTGACCTTTTCTTTTTGGAAAAAGTTGTTCAAAGCTCTCAGATCCAAAATTGGGTGGAGTCTCCCTGTTCTCTTTGGAATCAGGAAATAGCGGGAATAGAATCCCCATCCTTGCTACCTCAGCAGCACGTGCTCGACTGCTCTGGCTGTTACAAGGGGGAGAACTCCATCAAGAGAATCTCCTGATGGGAGAACTGACCTCAAGATGGATGCAGAGGAAAGTCTGCGGAGACATCCTGGAAGTTTAGCCGATACCCCTGACGAATGATGAATGGGACCCACTGGTCCAAGGTAACCTGGGGCCAGTGGTCTGCAAAGGCCACAGCTGACCTCTGACTGGAGGGTGCAGCGAATTGGCTTATGCTCCTCTGCATCCAGTCAAAACCCCATGGCGGATCCCTGCTGGGGTATTGGCTGAGGTCTGGGGGTCTGCTGTTGCCTAGAGCAGCCCTGAGAGCTCATGCGTGGAGTTCGAGCATGCGCAGCAGGAGGGTAGTATTTCTTTTGGTGATAGAAAGATCTTCTGGGACCCTGACATGAAGATTTTCTAGCAGAAGGCGGCAGGTATGACATACTATTTGAGAGATGCTGAAGGGTCTCATGGTGATCTTTCAACTGAGCCACAGCATCCCTCACTTTATTCCCAATCAGGTTCTCACACATGCATGGGAGGTCCACAAGCTTTTCCTGGACCTCCAGTCTGAGATCTGAAGCTTGAAGCCATGTCATCCTATGGGCTCCAATGCCCGCTGCTGCCACCCTTCAGCCATCTCGAATACATTGTAGGTGGACTGCACCTTGTGTTTACCAGACCCTGCTGGGTGACAGCCATAAAGGCATCCTGCTGCTGTTGGACAACTTCTGGACCTACTTCCAAAGGTTTCAATTATACTGGGTCATCTACAGCTCGTAGGAAGCGGTGTGGGCGATCAATATCACGCCTTGGAACACTTTCCTACCGAAGGCACAGAAGCGTGGGTGCAGGAACTCTTGGCCTTCTTGATGGCTGACTCTACCATGACTGACTGATGTGAGAATTGATGCCTCTCAAAACCCAAGGCCTGCTGTACCAAGAAGGCTGCATCTATTTTCTGATTCACCGGACAAACAGATAATGGGGTGTTCTCAGATTCTTAAATTTATCATGGACGGAAACAGCCACCACATCCTTCGGGGCATCAACAAACTGGAGGTCTTCCAGCATCTTATGTCAGCATCTTCCTTTGTTAGGAGCTGAAAGGAAATGGCTTCCGCCATGGCCTGGACAAAGCCCAAAAAAGGCCAGGTCTTCTGGCGCAGACCAGCGCCTCTCCTCTGGAGGGGACAGGTCCGAGGGGAGATCATCTGAGCCATCAGAAGCCGACTCGGTGGAATCATCTCCCCATGAATCATACGGGGTATCCTCCTCACTAAAGTCTATTGGGGATCCCTGTGGCAGGCTCTTGCCCAGACCCCTAGGCCTGGGCACAGAGGGCATCTGTGGGCCAGAGGAACTGGGGAGTGGACCAGGGAACACTGGACTACGGCACCAAGGACCCTGATGGCGCTGCGGGCCACAACAGCTCATTCTCCTCAGAGGAACACACGATGGGAATTGCTCCGGACTGAGGAGGCACCAATGGCCACTGGGGTATCAATGGATCCCCCAGCACCAGCAGCTGCTGCGTCGGTAAAACACTGAGGAGGAAATTGAGGCACTCCAGCAGTGCCGCCAACATCGAAGGTGCTTGCTGAAGCACCAATGGAGCCGGCGGTCAGATGCCCTGTAGAGCTCGGATCACTGCCAGCTGCACTCTGCAGTCCAGCTCCTCCTGAAAATCCGAAGAGAGTGGATGGAGGAGGAAGAGAAGGCGTCACCAGACATCCCTTGGAGCCCCGAGTGAGATCGGTGCCAAACGCCTAAGACTCCCGGGTTTGATGGAGGTTAATGCCTTCTCTCCACGGGGTCGCTTTGGGGGCATCACAACAGCCGATAGTGCCAATGGCGACCGGTGACAATGCTTCCGGGATTTCCCTCTGTGCTCGCCTGGTCTTTCCCCAGAGCCGAGGAAGATGGCGATGATCCTGACGTCCTGGAGTGGGATGACACCAACAATGACCTACCACCGGCACCTCTCTCCTGGGAGGGTCCCGTGGGGGAATGGACAGTGAAGGTTCTGTGTCCATGTGGCCCTTATGTGTTGACGCCCCCGACGCTGGAGTTGATGGATCAGATTTTCTGGGCCCGAAGAGCTTCTCCATATTGTCTATACGGGCCCAACGGCCTTTGGGGGGTCATTTGATCGCAATGATGACACCCTTGGGTGTCGTGCGATGCCCCCAGGCAGAGGATACAGACCTCATGTGGATCCGTAATAGACATAGTCCACGGACCCTGGGGGCATTGGCGAAAACTGGATGACACCATAAAAAAAAGAGCCGGTGAACGGTTGATGACTGGCAGCCACCGATGAGTGACACTGCCGGGAATCGACCACGAGGAAGGAAGAAAACCTTACCACGCCACCCTACCAAGGCATCGACCAGGAGGAAGAGGGAGCCCGGCGCAGGAAGTCAGTAATCGACTAGGAATGAAAAAATACGATGAAAAAACGATAAAGAACAGAGCTCCACAACCGCGAGACGAAAGCGCCTCGGAAAAAATGAGACTGAAGAGGGACCCCATGTGGATGTGCGTATAGTGGCATGCTGGGCATGCTCAGTGTTTCTAGAAACTTCCGTGTGGGCACCATCCAATAATGTCACCCATGTTTGAGGACTACCACCCTGCTTGTCGTAGGAGAAAAAATATTTCCATGTACATTATGCTTTTGAGATGCCTACTTTATCTTAATAACTCCATCTTCAGGCACAAATGGTGCTGGTAGTTCATATTTGAAGATCAGGTTGGTTTGTGCAGGCTGAAAAGTAAGCACATACTTCATCTGTTAGGCACCTTAATGATTTCTACCCCTTAGCAGTATTTTCTGCTTTTCTGTAACTCTTTGAGCTCCTCAAGACTTAACACCTGCTCCGGGGCAGGCGTTAATTTTTGAGGGTAAAAGTGTGCATGTCAGGCACACTTTTTTTTTTTTTTTGCATCGGGGGAAATGGCTAATAGCCTCATCAATATGGATTTACAGGTGATGAGCTCTATTAGCTATGCGCTCGGTAGAACACGCGTTTTGGATGAGCTAACCGCTTTTTGTATCAGGGGTTATGGACGTGCGTCCGAAACGCACCTCCAATTACATGTTGAGCCGTGTGTTGCAGCCAGTGCACGCTATTGCATCGGTCTGATAATAAAACCGTAATACAGCTGCAAGTACAAAAGACTTGAAAATGAATTATACATAAAGGGCTGCCATTTACAGAGCTGGAATTTAACCCATTATGATGGTGAAATAGAGTAGGGATTTTGTTGTTGTCATGAGAGGTTTTTTTTGTTCTGAATCCTTCTCCTTCCTTGTAAACTAAAGGAATTTCAGAAAACCTTGGGGAGCCGACAGCCTGTGTATGACACCACCGTGCGGACTGGGCGTGCTTTGAAAGAAAAGGCTTTGTTGACAGACGATGCCCAGAAACTAGATAACCTTCTTGGAGAAGTGAGGGACAAGTGGGACACAGTGTGTGGCAAATCAGTTGAAAGGTGAAACAAAATATATCGTGTGTATGTTGATTTGTTTCTATCAATTTTATGAAACCAAATCATTAACAGAGCCTATTACAATTCATAGAAACATAGAAACATAGAAATGACGGCAGAAGAAGACCAAATGGCCCATCCAGTCTGCCCAGCAAGCTTCCCTCTTTTCTTCTCCCATACTTATCTGTTTCTCTTAGCTCTTGGTTCTAATTCCCTTCCACCCCCGCCATTAATGTAGAGAGCGGTGGAGGAGCTGCATCTATGAGCTAATATTCAGAAACTGAGCACCTACATTTAGATACCTATGTTCAGTCAGATTTAGCACTCTACATTTTCAGTTGAAAATTCACCTAAATTTAGGCTGCTATTCATGTGCTTAGCGCTGAAAATCAGTGCTAAACACCTAACTTTTTTTTTTACCTCGCCTGAACTCAGTCCCTTTAGCCACCCACTGTTTTCAGAGCTTAAATTTAGAGCCTAGTGAAACTAAGAACCTAAATTTAGGGACTCAGCTCAAGAAAATTTCAAAAAGGCCAATTCAGGAGCCTAACTCCAAAAGTTAGGATATGAAAAACTTTGAAAATTGGCTTCTCTATGTCAGAATGTAGAGTTTGAACTGAAAACTTATGTAACAAGTGGCTTCTTATTTATTTATTGCCTTTTTTCTAATCCGGATGGGCTGAGATTTTTATTCTCTCTCCCCAGGGACTCCATTCCTCTTGGAAATAGGCTGGTTATTTTCTTGCTGGAAAGTTGTAGTAAGCAGAGTTTGTGATTTCTTTCTAGGCAGCACAAGCTTGAGGAGGCTCTTCTCTTTTCTGGCCAGTTCATGGATGCACTTCAGGCCTTGGTTGACTGGCTGTACAAAGTGGAGCCACAGCTGGCTGAAGACCAGCCTGTACATGGTGACCTGGATCTAGTCATGAATTTAATGGATATTCATAAGGTAATAAATGATCAGGAGACATTTTGGACCTTGAGTTCAAATGCACTCTGCTACTGACTTCCTATGACTTTAGAAATCATTGCATTATAATTCTGTGCCTCAATTTATGTAACTATAATTAGTGGTAATAACATTTCTTCTTGGAGCAGACCTGAGTTCATGTCACAAGCCAGGCGAGAGAGCCAGGATTATACAGCTCTGACTGCTTAGTTGTGGCACCGAGTTTGTGTTCTGCTCTGCTGTATTATCTCAATCTTGGTCAAGATGATTAGTAATTATCATCCAAAGGTCTTACAGCAGTGCTTGCCTGTTTCTAGCACTGAGTTCACAGTCACCAAAATTGCCACTTTCCTAGTGTGTAGCAGATGGACTCAGGACCAATGGGTATAGTGTGCTCCTGATAGCAGTTGGAGACCAATCAGATTTCAATCTGACTTCAGCCCTAGTACATATACCCCTGCAGGAAGTGCAGCTCCTCAGTATTTTCCGTCTCCATAGCAGTTTGGGACTATCTGCACGCTCTTACAGCGTTAGAGTATTCAAAACAAAGAAGAAATCTTACCTCTCCAGACGAGCCCCGCTCTCCTGCGGTGATACCTAAGGGTCCCTCCCCCAGTTGAGATTTCCTGAGGTGATTTCCAAGTTCCCTCAGAGGTAAGCCTCGGTCCGGTAGCCAGTTCCCGGCGTGGACTTAGCTCCCGGCAACGGGAGTGTCTGAGAGGCAGCGGGTGCAATACCAAGAACGGCGGTGAAGATACTTCCCTCTCCCCCCGCAGCCGGAGACCGCCCAGAATGAAACTGGGAGACAAGGTAAGGTAGAAAACTTTTTCTAAGTCTTCAAGGCTCGGATAGCCGCACAGATCGCCAGCCGACGTCTATACCATCGGATTGATCAGCCCAGGCCAAGCTAGACCCCGATGGGATCCGAGGGTCCTCCCACATGGAGACCCTCTGAGGTGATCGCCATCTTGCCCGTGTGGTCGCCGATGCCATTTTGCCGCTCTATCCGCCTAACTGAATCGTGCGCACAGGGTTGAGCCGGGTGCACAAATTACTTGTGCGCACAGCGGCGCACGTATCTCAGTGAACACGCATCCTGGCCTACACGCACATCTTGGGCACACCCGGAGCGCATAGCTAAGCCTCCCGGCGCGCACATTAAACGCACAGACCAGGGTTTCAACGACCTATGTGCACAAAACCATGGCATCACCAGCCAAGAAAGCCAAGACACAAGCCCTCTGCCCAGCCTGCCACATAAGAGCTGCGCAGAATGAGGAGGCCACGGCTCTGTGTCTACAGTGCGAGGAGGCCTGGGAGAACCTGGACAAGGCCCTCCCCAGCCAGTACAGGAATCCAGATCCATCGATAGTATCCCGGACCTCTCTATCCCCAGCTCGACCCTCCCCCAAACGGGGTCCCTGGGGAACGCAGCGGCCTTTAATCTAGACCCAGGATCCTTCTCCTGGGTAGAATTCTTTAAGGGTCTACACACCTTTGTCCACATGCAACCACCACCAATGGCACAGTCACATCCGCCACCAGAGGACCCTTGCCTCCCAGGGCCCTCCAGTGATGTGCTCCCCCTGGCCAAAAGCCTCACCATAGGGGTCACGGACACCTCAGATGAGGATCAAGACTCCCTGGAAGAAGGGGAAATACCTCCAGGAATGGAACCTTACCGAACCATGAGGCGTTTCTTCTCCAAAGACAAGATACCAGATCTCGTGGCTCTCAGCTTGAAGGAGCTCGCCATTCCAGGCACAAGTGCCACAGAGGAACCAAAGACGAACCCTCTCCTAGAAGGTCTCTTTCAGGCCTCACACCATTTCCCCTTGCTGCAAGCCGTACAACAGCTGATCAACTTGGAATGGGATGCCCCGGAGGCTAGTTTCAAAGGGAGGCAGGCCCTGGAAGCCCTATATCCACTGGAACCCTCAGCCAAAGAGCTACTAGTGTTCCCAGAAGTGGGCGCCATGGTCTGCGCGGTCACAAAGCGCACTACCATTCCAGTCGAGGGAGGAGCGGCACTCAAGGATGCCCAGGACAGATGTCTGTAATACATCCTTAAACAGTCATTCGACATATCAGCTTTGTCACTACAGATTGCTGCCTGCTGTGTTGTGGCAACACGCGCCTGCCTATCCTTGACCAGGAATGGTGCCACCCGTGGCAAAGCACTAGAACCAGCGGTATCCTTCCTCACTGATGTGACCTCTGACCTGGTACGCACCTCAGCCAGGGGCATCTCATCCGTAGTGGCAGCCAGAAGGCAACTCTGGCTCCAAAGTTGGTCAGCCGACACGACCTCCAAGACAAAACTCACGAGAATGCCCTTTAAAGAAGCCCTCCTGTTCGGAAGCGAACTGAAGAAGTTAGCCGACAAATGGGGCGAATCCCCAGTACCTCTGCTACCGGAGGACAAGAACAAAAGAAGCCAACGCTTCCCTTTAGCTAGAACACTCATAATTACCCGGTGTTGGCTTTTCTCAGTTGAGGGCACTGGCGGTCTCCAGCTATAGTCCACGTCAACCAGTTCAAGTTGATTATGTTTCTCAAGTTATTCAAGTTAAACAAAGTTCACCAAGTTAATCAAATTATCCAGACACACATATATCCACAATTGCTTTGCGAGGAGAATACTGAAGAGCAGAGCTTCCTGCAGGGGTATATGTAGAGCTGACGTCAGATTGAAATCTGATCCGTCTACAACTGCTATCGGGAGCACACTATACCCATTGGTCCTGAGTCCATCTGTCTACACTAAGGAAAACGAAATTATCAGGTAAGTAATTTCTCCATTTCCTTGGTAGACCAGCCCAGATGCATTGGCTTATGCCATTCTGCCAGCAGATTGAGACAGAAAGCCATGACATTTTCCATGAAATCATCACTGCTATATGAATAGTGCAGTATTGTATTTATCTAGGGAGTATTATATTTATCTAGGGAGGAGGAATAGCCTAGTATTATATTTATCTAGGGAGGAGGAATAGCCTAGTGGTTAGAGCAGGGGGCTATGAACCAGGAGACCAGGGTTCGAATCCTGCTGTCATTCCTTGTGACCTTGGGCAAGTCACTTTACCCTCCATTGCCTCAGGTACAAACTTAACGAATGTCGGTATACAAAAAACCAAAGCCAGCCGCGGAACCCTGGACCCCAGTTGGGAGCCGTCTTCAACTCTTTGTGGACCATTGGACTTCGATCACGTCGGATTACTGGGTCCTGTCCATTGTCCACCAGGGTTACTGGCTTCATTTCAAACAACTTCCACCCCGCTCCCCACCAGCTCCAGGATGGGGTGCGGAAGGGAATGATCAAATACTTCAGGTAGAACTCGCGGCCCTCCTTTCCATGCAAACTGTCAAGCCAGTACCTACCAACTAGCAGGGCACAGGGTTCTACTCCCGGTATTTTCTTATTCCAAGAAACGGGGAGGCCTCTAGCCCATTTTGGACCTGAGAGCCCTAAACCGGTTCCTGGTGAAAGAGAAGTTTAAGATGGTCTCGCTGGGCACTCTAATCCCCCTTCTGAAAGGGGGTGATGCTCTGCTCCCTCGATCTGCAAGACGCGTATACCCATATCCCCATTTTCCATGGGGGTTGGCAGAACCTCCGTTTTCATGTGGGCCGGCTGCATTACCAATACTGTCCTGCCTTTCAGGTTTTAACCAAATGTCTGACAGTTGTCTGTGCCCTACCTCGACAACTGGCTCATCAAGGGCAGCTCGATCCAGGGGCCTCGGACTGCCATGTGCCTCACGATCGACATGCTGGAAATCTTAGGATTCTTGATCAATTACCCTAGGTCCCACCTTCAGCCAGCCAGACAACTGGACTTCATTGGGGCACACCTGGACACTGTCCAGAACAAGACCTACTTACCTCAGGACAAGGCAGAAACATTGGCAGCTCTTGCATGTCTTATTTCCAGCCGCATCCAGGTCTCTGCTCGCCTCTTGCTCCAGCTGCTTTGCCACATGGTGGTGACGGTGCATGTCACCCCATTTGCTCGACTACACATGCACCACACACAGTGGACAACTGCGTTCCCAGTGGTGTCAGGTGTCCCAGGACCTACATGCCCCCATTGTGGTCACAGACTAGCTGCATCATTCTCTTCTCTGGTGGACCGTCCCCAAGAATCTTACGGGGGTTCCCATTTCAAGCAGCTTTCCCCCCCCCTCCCAGGTCACGCTCACCACTGAGGCTTCTCAGATGGGGTGGGGTGCGTACAACCTAGGGCATCGCACGTAAGGGTTTTGGTCATCTCAGGAAAGGAGGCTCCAAATCAACCTTCAGTTCGGTATGCCCTACGGGTGTTCCAGGAATTTCTAGCAAACAAGGTAATCCTGGTGCACACAATCAGGTAGGCATGTGGTACATAAACAGGGAGGAACCGGGTCAGTTCTCCCTCCCCCCACCTGCCAGGAAGCATTCCTGGTTTGGACATGGGCCATCGCCAACGGTATAACTCTCCAGGTGGTGTAACTGCTGGGGATGGACAACACCCTGGCTGATGCCCTGAATCGGACTTTCAGGCCACATGTGTGGTCCTTCAAGCAGGAGGTGGCAAATCGCCTTTTCAGCTGCAGAGGGACCCTGGACATGGGCCTGTTTGCCTCCCTGGAGAACCAGAAAGTACGCCGATTTTGCTCCCTAGGCAGGAGGGGCAAGGGATCGCTGGCCGACGCATTCTCGATGCACTGGGGGACGGGCTTGTATGCTTACCTGTCCCTCTCCCTCACCTCCAAGAAACTTCAGACGTTGCAGCAGGATCAGAGTTACATGATCCTAATCGCTCCCTCATGGCCCCATCAGGTCTGGTACCCGGCCCTTCAGGAACTTGTGATACATCCCCCAGTCTGACTGGGAACGGCTCCAGACCTGATCACACAGGACCGGGACAGGCTCCGCCATCCCAACCCCTAGTCCCTAACCCTCACAGTGTGGATGTTTACCGGCTAACAGTTGAGGCCCTTGGCCTACCGGTGGAGGTTTTCCGTGTTCTTCTGGAGTCTAGGAAGCCTTCCACCAGAAAGTCCTACAGCCTGAAGTAGAAATGATTCTCCTCCTGGTGTGAAGGTCGCGGCTTTAACCCTTTCACCTGCTCCCCCTCGGCTCTTCTGAACTACTTGTTGTTCCTCTTGGAGTCTGGCCTACAGACCGCCTCCATGAGGGTACACCTAAGTGCCATAGGAGCATACCATCGGGCTGTGGATGGTTCTGCTATTTCTTGCCATCTGCTAGTGAGACATTTCATGAGGGGTTTCCTTCAGCTCAAACCCCCTACTTGCCCCCCCCCCCCCCCCCGGCAGTTTCCAGGGATCTGAATGTGGTTCTCTCACAGCTCATGAAACCTCCATTTGAGCTGTTATGCTCTTGTGACCTAAAGTACCTTCCCTGGAAAGTGTTTTTCCTAGTTGCGGTCACATTGGCTCGCAGGGTGCATTGGTGTCGTATCCGCCTTACACGAAGTTCTGTCATGACAGGGTGGTGCTCCGTACACAACCTAAGTTCCTACCCAAAGTGGTGTCCGAGTTCCATCTCAAACCAGTCCATCCTGTTACCATCGTTTTTCCCGAGGTCCCACGCTCATCAAGGGAGTAAGACCTTGACCAAACTGTATCCTCTTCCAGTAGAGGAAGAGGTTCTGGCCCTTAAAAGATCCTCAGGATAGAAAGATTAAGTCCCTCCTCCTGCTGCAGCCCTGGCCATTCAGTCCCCCATTTGTGAGGGCTTTATTAGTCCGAGGCTGTCTTTTTGTCAGACACAATGTGTGACCTCAGTCGGCTTTCTTTTCTGTTGTTGAGGCACGAAGGCTTTTATTATCTGCATAATTGGGCAGCAGATCAATGTCTAAGCCTTCTCGACAAGCTTCCTTTTAAAGAAAAGTTATTATTCGGGGAAGATCTGGAAACTTTAGTTAAGGTTCTTGGGAGAATCTAAGCCTCAGAAGCTCTGAGGACAAAGTCTATTTAATTTCCTAGACTGGCAAAGTCGTAGTCACTTCAGGGACTCCAAGAGATAAAGGCCAGGGAAACAAAGCCTAGGAATGATCATGCTGGGGGCGCACCCGGATTTGCATATTAGAAGAGAATTAGTGTTTGTTATGCTGGTTGCAAGCTCTGTTTGTGGGGGTCCAGTGTCAGTAAGTGACCTTATAAATTCCCCTCGTAATCAAGAGGGAGAGATGTTTGCTTTTTTTTTTTTTAAAATACAGAAATACAGGGGGCACAGGGCCTTATATAGGGCAGTTTCAGCAATAGAGTTGTTCTGTCTCCATCTACTGGTACGAAGACAAAAGCCCTGCATCTGGATTGCTGTGGTAGGACTCCAGGAAAGAAAATGAACTAGACAATTCTCCCCTATTACATTAGAAAGGGCTAATAGTACTGGTAACTATTGTTCCTATTTCATGTAAGATTTACACTGCTGTTTGCTGTGCACAGGTTTTCCAGAAGGAGCTGGGAAAGCGCACTAGTAGCGTGCAGGCCCTAAAACGCTCTGCCCGTGAGCTTATTGAGAACAGCTGGGATGACACCACCTGGGTGAAAGTACAGCTGCAGGAACTGAGCACTCGCTGGGACACTGTATGCAAACTCTCTGTGTCAAAGCAAAGTCGCTTAGAGCAGGCCTTGAAACAGGTAAGGAAAGACAGATTTAAGGGTCCGCCCAGTAGCAGTGCTGAGTGTGGGGGTGCGATGCTTGACTGCAAAATCTATTCATTCAGCCCATAGGGCCTAGAGCTAGTGTGGAAGCTGCGTTCAGAGCAGTTCAGGTGGGGATTCAGGATAAACATGGCCTCCTGTCAGTCGCTACTGTAGGAGGAGGGTGAAGCCTCACATGGGAAACAATTCTGGCAGGCAAGAATAAAGCACCGCGCGATCACTGCTTCCAGCGAGTGACATTAAGACAAGTTCTGGTTGGCTAGAAGCTCTCATGTGGCTAAGTCATCAATTTCCAAGAGGGCTGACATGAAACTCTGGAGCACGCGTATCCTCTAAAACAAATTTAGAGATAAACCGGAAAAGCACTGAGAGGGAAGTTATTGCCCAGCTGTGATACTGTTCCTTAGTTATGTTATTTATCTAAACTAGCACCTTAACAGATTAAGCTGTTGTACCCTGCTTTGGAGAGCAATCCTTCAAAAAAGGTGGGTAGTAATTAAATAAATGAATTTGCAACATTTTGAGCCAAATTAGTAGCAAATAGAGGTCAGAATGAAGTGAAAATTTAGTTTTAAAACTGCAGTCAAAGACCAAACGCAGTTTCATTTCATTTTCTAACAACATAGCGTAAGCGTCTGAGGTTTTTCTCCTGACAGCAGAGCTGTAATGACCATCTTTGCTCCAGCTAATATATATACATGATGGTCTGAAATAGGAAAAACTAAAGTGCCGCTGACTGTTCCAGGTAAACAAAGATGCAATAAATACACTGCCATGTGGTCTTGGATTCTAGGTCTGCTGTATAAAACTAGTAAGGAGAAGAACTGCAGGAAGTCTGCTTCCGTGAGAGAGTTCTGAAGGGTATAAAACTAGTAAGGAGAAGAACTGCAGGAAGTCTGCTTCCGTGAGAGAGTTCTGAAGGGTATAAAACTAGTAAGGAGAAGAACTGCAGGAAGTCTGCTTCCGTGAGAGAGTTCTGAAGGGTATAAAACTAGTAAGGAGAAGAACTGCAGGAAGTCTGCTTCCGTGAGAGAGTTCTGAAGGGTATAAAACTAGTAAGGAGAAGAACTGCAGGAAGTCTGCTTCCGTGAGAGAGTTCTGAAGGGTATAAAACTAGTAAGGAGAAGAACTGCAGGAAGTCTGCTTCCGTGAGAGAGTTCTGAAGGGTATAAAACTAGTAAGGAGAAGAACTGCAGGAAGTCTGCTTCCGTGAGAGAGTTCTGAAGGGTATAAAACTAGTAAGGAGAAGAACTGCAGGAAGTCTGCTTCCGTGAGAGAGTTCTGAAGGGTATAAAACTAGTAAGGAGAAGAACTGCAGGAAGTCTGCTTCCGTGAGAGAGTTCTGAAGGGTATAAAACTAGTAAGGAGAAGAACTGCAGGAAGTCTGCTTCCGTGAGAGAGTTCTGAAGGGTATAAAACTAGTAAGGAGAAGAACTGCAGGAAGTCTGCTTCCGTGAGAGAGTTCTGAAGGGTATAAAACTAGTAAGGAGAAGAACTGCAGGAAGTCTGCTTCCGTGAGAGAGTTCTGAAGGGTATAAAACTAGTAAGGAGAAGAACTGCAGGAAGTCTGCTTCCGTGAGAGAGTTCTGAAGGGTATAAAACTAGTAAGGAGAAGAACTGCAGGAAGTCTGCTTCCGTGAGAGAGTTCTGAAGGGTATAAAACTAGTAAGGAGAAGAACTGCAGGAAGTCTGCTTCCGTGAGAGAGTTCTGAAGGGTATAAAACTAGTAAGGAGAAGAACTGCAGGAAGTCTGCTTCCGTGAGAGAGTTCTGAAGGGTATAAAACTAGTAAGGAGAAGAACTGCAGGAAGTCTGCTTCCGTGAGAGAGTTCTGAAGGGTATAAAACTAGTAAGGAGAAGAACTGCAGGAAGTCTGCTTCCGTGAGAGAGTTCTGAAGGGTATAAAACTAGTAAGGAGAAGAACTGCAGGAAGTCTGCTTCCGTGAGAGAGTTCTGAAGGGTATAAAACTAGTAAGGAGAAGAACTGCAGGAAGTCGGCTTCCGTGAGAGAGTTCTGAAGGGTATAAAACTAGTAAGGAGAAGAACTGCAGGAAGTCGGCTTCCGTGAGAGAGTTCTGAAGGGTATAAAACTAGTAAGGAGAAGAACTGCAGGAAGTCGGCTTCCGTGAGAGAGTTCTGAAGGGTATAAAACTAGTAAGGAGAAGAACTGCAGGAAGTCGGCTTCCGTGAGAGAGTTCTGAAGGGTATAAAACTAGTAAGGAGAAGAACTGCAGGAAGTCTGCTTCCGTGAGAGAGTTCTGAAGGGTATAAAACTAGTAAGGAGAAGAACTGCAGGAAGTCTGCTTCCGTGAGAGAGTTCTGAAGGGTATAAAACTAGTAAGGAGAAGAACTGCAGGAAGTCTGCTTCCGTGAGAGAGTTCTGAAGGGTATAAAACTAGTAAGGAGAAGAACTGCAGGAAGTCTGCTTCCGTGAGAGAGTTCTGAAGGGTATAAAACTAGTAAGGAGAAGAACTGCAGGAAGTCTGCTTCCATGAGAGAGTTCTGAAGGGTATAAAACTAGTAAGGAGAAGAACTGCAGGAAGTCGGCTTCCGTGAGAGAGTTCTGAAGGGTAGAGGTCGTCCCTAACGAGGCCCATTGCTGGGTGTCAGACCTTTCTAGGCCTTTGTAAATTGTAATTTTAACATTTTATATGTGAACCACATTGATCTCCTTTGGAAATAAAGTAAAAACAAAAGTATTGATGTCTTCTTTTAATTAATTGCATGATTCTAGGAAGCTCCTGGCCGGTATATAGTGAGATAACAAGTTCCACACTTGTGGAATACTACTTGTCATGTATTTGAAGTTTGGTGTGACATGCTGTTGGTCAGAAAGGTTGCCAGTTTCTGGTCCATAGTTAGGATGCTTACCAGTAAAAAATAAATAAATAAATAAATAAAATCTGATGGTCCCCCATGTTCCTTCTTGGTATGGCTATGTTAACTTTTTATTGTATGTTTACTTGTCATTGTTTTTATTTTACATTTTAACATTTATTTGTACGTATTTACATTTTATTTGAGGGGTTTTTTGTACTTTGCTTGAATTTTGAGATTGGGAGATTTATAAATAATTTTCAGGCAGAAGAATTCCGAACCGCTGTCCATACGCTGTTGGAATGGCTCTCTGAAGCCGAGCAGAGTCTGCGGTTTCGAGGTGCGCTACCTGATGATGCTGCAGCATTACAATCGCTCATTGATTTGCACAAGGTAATGTATGGCTAGCAGGGCCTGGCTTTCTAGAAGAAAGAGGGGGGGATACAATAGAAACATTCAGATGTATAGCAGGCTTTAGCAACATATAGGAAGGTGGAAAGCACCAGGCACTCAGAGAAAAAGGTTCATAGTATGAAGCAGGATTACAGGGACTATGGAAAAAAAAAAAGGAATTGTGATTACTGTCAGTTGTTTGTTAGCTCTTCCCTGGTTATCAGGGAGAGAAATAGACCTGCAGCTAAAAGACAGGAAGTGACATCATAGCTTGTCTAGGGCTCACTTCTGCCACTTTCCAATGGTATTCATCAAAAAACCAGAGGTCCTATAACAATTGCATTATATCTCCAAAGAAATTTTATTAAATCTATTTTATCATACAATAACCTCCTCTAATACATAGGAACTCCTATCTAGACAGTGTATATATTAAAACATAAGCAACCATTCATTACCCTACAACCACTCTACCCACACATACTCACTTCATTCACATACCCCATAAAAATCCCCCAACATGATCATTGGATACACATATATGTATATTAATCTTTTACATCTTACAATGTGTAGCGTACTACCTCATAATAATTAATCAATTGATTGACAAATGCATAATATATAGTCATCAGCAGATGTAGCTATATACCGCCCGACGAAGATCTCGTTTCACCCACGAATGCGGGCTTCCTCAGGGACTGTGTGCACAAACTCGTGATGTTATCATGTTGAAGTACCCAAACCAAACTACCAATCTCCCAATGTAGTGGTCATGACTTTTCTTCTTGCCACATACTCAAAGATATCGAATCCACGTCTAGCAAAGGGTCCTTAATGCCAGCTTTCCGCTAATGCTTACAATGTTTCTACCGTCTGCATAAGTTGTCAAGAATACAATCTTGCAACTAAGTAACACTTCTGGCGCTGTAAACCTTCTTTATATCTACCGTTCTTCTTTATCTCAACTTTCACCATTTAAAACGCCACTCTCAACATCCTTGAATCCATCGTTGTCCAACTTCAATTCAACTGTCTTCCTCTGTTATGCCGCCATACAATGTTTTTGTATGGCGCCATGTTTTGTATGGCGGCATAACATAGAGGAAGACAGTTGAATTGAAGTTGGATAACGATGGATTCAAGGATGTTGAGAGTGGCGTTTTAAATGGTGAAAGTTGAGATAAAGAAGAACGGTAGATATAAAGAAGGTTTACAGCGCCAGAAGTGTTACTTAGTTGCAAGATTGTATTCTTGACAACTTATGCAGACGGTAGAAACATTGTAAGCATTAGCGGAAAGCTGGCATTAAGGACCCTTTGCTAGACGTGGATTCGATATCTTTGAGTATGTGGCAAGAAGAAAAGTCATGACCACTACATTGGGAGATTGGTAGTTTGGTTTGGGTACTTCAACATGATAACATCACGAGTTTGTGCACACAGTCCCTGAGGAAGCCCGCATTCGCGGGTGAAACGAGATCTTCGTCGGGCGGTATATAGCTACATCTGCTGATGACTATATATTATGCATTTGTCAATCAATTGATTAATTATTATGAGGTAGTACGCTACACATTGTAAGATGTAAAAGATTAATATACATATATGTGTATCCAATGATCATGTTGGGGGATTTTTATGGGGTATGTGAATGAAGTGAGTATGTGTGGGTAGAGTGGTTGTAGGGTAATGAATGGTTGCTTATGTTTTAATATATACACTGTCTAGATAGGAGTTCCTATGTATTAGAGGAGGTTATTGTATGATAAAATAGATTTAATAAAATTTCTTTGGAGATATAATGCAATTGTTATAGGACCTCTGGTTTTTTGATGAATAGATGACACAGACAGAGGCACTGCACTTTGTGAACTTACCTGTTGAACTTTCCAATGGTAGCCAGTATGAGCTCTTCCCCAGCTCAAAACGACTCAATAAAATGTGCATCTCAATTGTAGAGTGGGGGATTTGGTCTTGATTGTTGTAGAAACTATTAGAAAAACAATTAACAGTCAGGAAAATTCACATTTTTGCCATCATTCCCCCAATAGTGAGAACCTATGGGATATATCACATAGCAGTTGTATAGGGTCTATGTCTATAAACCACCAGGGGGAAGCCTGCGGGCATGATGATTGCCAAAATCAAGCAGGAGCCCAGTTGATGGGAGGGAGATTGCCACTGAAAGGACATGTGCACAGGTGCTGATGGGCGTAAGTTACCTGGGTAGGTGAGAGAGGTATTGCTAAGGTGATATAAGATGCAATAAAGAGAGAGAAATGAAATTCACATAATACTCATATAAGATATGCAGGGCCAAAGCAAAGTGCTACAGAAAAGTAAAGTATACATATAAAATATTAAAATTACATTTATACATTTTTGCTAAATCCCTACATAAGAACGTAACATAAGAATTGCCATCCTGGGTCAGACCAAGGGTCCATCAAGCTCACCATCCTCTCTAAAAGTGGCCAATCCAAGTCACATGTACCTGGCAAGTAGCCAAACATTAAATAGATCTCAAGCTACAATTGCTTATTAATAGCAGTTTATGGATTTTTCCTCTAGAAACGTATTCAAACCTTTTTCAAACCCAGTTACACTGACTGCCGTAACCACATCCTCTGGCAATGAATTCCAGAGCTTAACTATGCGCTGAGTGAAAAATAATTTTCTTCAATTTGTTTTAAATGAGCTACTTGCTAACTTCATGGAGTGCCCCTTGGTGGTCCTATTATCTGAGAGAGTAAATAACGGATTTACATTAACTTGTTCAAGTCCTTTCATGATTTTGTAGACCTCTATCATATCCCCCCTCAGTCGTCTCTTCTCCAAAGTGAACAGCCCTAACTTCTTCAGTCTTTCCTCATAGGGGAGCTGGTCCATTCCCTTTATCATTTTGGTCGCCCTTCTCTGTACCTTCTCCATGGCAATTATATCTTTTTTGAGATGCGGTGACCAGAATTGTACACAGTATTCAAGGTGCGGTCTCACCATGGAGCGATACAGAGGCATTATGACATTTTCCGTTCTATTAACCATTCCCTTCCTAATAATTCCTAACATTCTGTTTGCTTTTTTGACTGCTGCAGCACACTGAGCCGACGATTTTAAAGTATTATCCACTAAAAAAAGCCATCATGAACAATGGATCCCCTTACTATCCCCAAGCTCGATATAAGAGCCTACCCTGACTCTTAAAACAGCTGTTATCATTATCCTAAGCACTTCGTTCCTTAGTCTTTTTCCTTCCAGCAGTCTTTGCTTCCAAGTTTTACCTCCCTTGTTGAATGTAACTTTGTTCTTCCTGTTACCTACGGTTTCGTTACAGTTCCCCCTTTTTGATGTAAACCGACCTGATATGGTCCCTACCATGAAGGTCGGTATAGAAAAGTGTTAAATAAATAAATATGATGCCTAGATCTCTTTCCTGGGTGGTAACTCCCAAGATATTTATTTATTTATTTGAAAAGTATTTATATCCTGCACCCTCCAAAGTTCGGGGCAGGTTAAAAGGCACATATATAATAAAATTTAAAACATGGAATTAAAAACAATATAAGATAAAATAAGATTTTAATGTTGATAGAAACTTGGAAACAGAAGGAAAGAGGTTATGACCTCCATAAATCAGGGAAGGCCTGCAGAAAAAGCTGCTGTTTGAGGGCTTACTTAAAAGCTATTTTGTCTGCGGTTAGTCGGATGTCGGGGGGGGAATTGCATTCCATAAGATGGGTCCTGCGAGGAGAAAGTGTGTTCTCTAGTAACTAACCTTGTTGATGTTTGGAGAGGGAATTTGTAATAGAAGTTTATTTTCCGATCCAAGCTTTTTGCATGCTGTGTACATGTGTAATGATACTGATAGCCAGGTAGAGTTATTGCTATGAATGATTGTCAGAGTTTTACACTGAAGGCGCCATTTGATTGGGAGCCAGTGTAGTTGGTGATGGACAGGTGGTATATGATCAAAAGGTCTGCTGGTTAGAAAAGAGTCGAGCTGCTGAATTTTGTAAGAGTTGGAGTGGGCGAATGGTGGATTGGGGGAGGTCCTAGATACAATGAATTGCAATAACTGGAAAGAATTAGAGATTGAACTACAGAAATGATCAGGATCAAGTAAAGGTTTTGTGTGTTTGAGTAGGCGGATTTTGTAGAAGGAGGTTTTCAGAAGTGTTTTGCTGTGTGTGGTTAGATCTAATTTGGGATCTAATATGATGCCTAGGTTGCGGACTTGCTTTACAATATTGATGGTGGAATTTTCTAATTGAATGGTTGTAGGAATGTTTCCCAAGATGAGTATTTCTGTTTTTGATAAGTTTAAGCTTAATTTATTATGTAGTAGCCACTTCTTGATGGTTGATACACTCAAATTTCTGGAACTTTGACTATCTAGCCAACTATGTTTAGTTGGGAAATAGAATTGAATGTCGTCTGCATATATTCTTTGTCGCGCCTCAGGTGGAAAGTAATAGGCTGATTGGAGTGAAATATATATTAAACAATAAGTTATCTATTCTTTAGATAAGAGTGAAACCAATTATGTACTGTACCAGATAAGACATACTAATAAAATTTGATGATTTATAGTGTCAAAGGCTGCAAATAAATCTAGAAAAATGGAGATGTATGAGGTTTTGGAATCAAAGCCACAGTGAATGATGTCTGTGCTGGAAATTAGTAACATTTCTGTGCTGTAATTAGGTCTGAAACCAAATTGGTATTGGTCTAGGAGGGAATGTTCGAGAAAAGAGTTAAGTTGTTTTAATATGACTGATTCAGTTATTTTTGTAAGAAATGGTAACCTAACATAGTGTAACTACAGCAAGGGTTATTTTTCCCTATATGCATCACCTTGCACTTGTCCACATTAAATTTCATCTGCCATTTGGATGCCCAATCTTCCAGTCTTGCAAGGTCCTCCTGCAATGTATCACAATCCGCTTGAGATTTAACTACTCTGAATAATTTTGTGTCATTTGTCTGATAGCTAATCAGTACAAATGATAAATGGTATGGAAAGGCTTATCAGGTTATGGCTATATAGCCTGGAGAAGACAACTGAGAGGTTTATAAAATTACTAGCGCAAAGTGTCTAGTATTGTTTGGCTAGTCTGGTCTATAACAGCCTATATGCGTTTCTGTGCCGGCGTGTGCTCAGGTAATCTGATCTATAACAGCCAGTGTGTGCGAACGTGTGGAAACCCGTGTGAGCTTGTGTGCACTTGCTCATGCTTGTGCATTATCCTGAGCTTGTGCATGCTTGTGTGTATTACTATGCCTGCCTGCCGCTGTGTGTGGGAATGTGAGAGACAGGCTTTGCAGGCACAGCATATTAGCAAACACCTGGTATTGCTGGGTTTGTCCAGTCAATAACATCCTCTGTATGTGTGCGTTTGTGGGATGGATGCCTCTGCCTGTGTGTGTGCACTGCAGACAGAGCACACACATAGGTACAACGTGTCTTTGTATGCTGCACCACCTGCTGGCTACAGACAGACATAACAGTGTGACCGAACCGACCAACCAACACGAGCCTTATAGATATAGAGAGAGAGAGAGAAATAAGTGGGATGGAACAGGTAAATAGAAAACAATTATTTACCCTTTCAAATAGTACTAAGACTAGGGGACATGTCATGTAACTAACAGGTAAAAGATTTAAAACAAATTGAAGAAACTATTTGTTCACTCCATGCACAGTTAAGCTGTGAAATTTGTTGCTAGAGGATGTGGTCAAGGCATCTAGCAGAGTTGAGTTTAAAAGTCCATAAACAATTATTGACCAAATGAACTTGGAAAAAGCCACAGCGTATGCCTGGGTTGAGCAACAAGGAGTTGGATCTGCTCTTTGAAATCTGGATTAGCCACGATTGGAAATAGGATGTTGGACTCAATAAATCATCCTGGCACAGCTTTTGTTCTAACCCATATAAACATATTCTGTAGTTATTTTTTATTTCTATCTCGCTTTTTGGCACTTCACAGTAGATTATGTTCAGGTACTGTAGATGTTTCATTCAAGTGGGAGCAGAATGTGGGAGTCACCAATGCCACAAATTTGGTGGTACAAATTTAGATTTAAAACAAACTAGGGTTGAAGGGATTTAAATGTCTGTGTATGCTTTGCCCATGCACTAGGTAGCTGGATGTGTTTTGCAGCAGGAAATGACTAAAGGTGTTAAATTTCAAGGTAGTTTAGAGCTTGAATTTCTTCCTGAAAGTGATGGAATGTTTTCTGCTGGGAATTTTTATGTAGGATTTCATGAAGAACGTGGAGGAGAAAAGAGTAGATGTGAATACGGCAACTGGGATGGGAGAAGGGATATTGGCTGTTTCTCACCCAGACTCTGTCACCACCATCAAACACTGGAACACTATTATCCGAGCACGGTTTGAGGAGGTGAGTCGTCGTCACAAGTATGCTATCGTTTCTCAGCTTTAGATTAAATGCATTGGTGCTAGAGACAGTAACATCTTTTATTTATTTGTTTAAATGAAACAGTACAAAGACTATATAATAATAATAAAACCTGATTAATACATGAATAAAATAAGTGTTTTCCATCCATTGGACAACATTGGTATTTCTGGCTGTTCTGTCCTGGCTGGTTCAGTGTTACATTTCATTCTGTACTTCCAAATAATAAAAATGCTATTTTGAAACTTTCATTTCTGCTAACAATATCTACTCTAGATTCCTAGCATCTAGCATGATGGACTCAGGACCAGTGGGTTATGCTCCCCTGCCAGCAGATAGAGGTTTCAAAGCTGACGTCACCCTAGATATGCCCCTGCAGGGACCTCAGCCCTTCAGTATTTCTCCGTCTCCAGCAGATAGAGGACGTGCTTTCCCTATGGGGATCGCTGTATTTTTTGGAAGAAAAAATTCTACTTTTAAATTGGAGAAAAGATTGAGCCCCGTTCTCCTGTGGTGATACCTAAAGGTCCTTCCCCCAGTTGAGAATTCCTGAGGTGATTTCTGAGATCCCTGAGAGGTGTCCCGGCGTGGACTTTGCTGCTGAAGCAGCTGAAAGGCAGTGGGTGCAGGAAGCCAAGCGCGGTAGTGACAGCCAAAGCCCTCTCCCCCGACAGCCGGAGACCGTCTCTGTACTCAGCTGGTAAATGCTGAGCCCAGATAAGTTAAAAAAAATAAAAAAAGATTACCTCCCCAATTCAAAAACATTTGTAGGGGTTTTGGGAAGACTTCCTCCCTTCTCCTCGCTCGACGCGCCATATGGACATCATTCCCGATCCTGTTGGGGTAAGAGGACGTGGACTTCTGAACAGGTTGAGCAGTCCCCCCAGTGGGCTAGGCCCTGCTTTAGGCTTGGTCATCTCACCACATGGTAGGCCACCGTGGTGTCATCTTGCACGTGTCTTTGTGCGACATGTATTGCTCTCCAAAGAGCGTTGGCACGTGCAGTGCGTGTCTGCTGTGCGCATGCGCTATGCGCATAACGTTGTACGCATACATACGCGCACAACTTACTAGGCGCAGAATACAAGTAAAGCCAGGCGCACAGGCTGTGCATGCGGCCCGCATAGGCACCTGAAATGTGTGCACATAACATTTTAAGCGCGAGCCAACTGAACACGTAGTTACGTCACCAATGGCTCCAGCAGCAAAGAAACACAAGCGCCTTTCTCTCTGCGCTGCTTGTCGCACTAGGGCTGCACAGTCTGACCTGGATTCTTGCTTATGTCAGCACTGTGAGGAAGTCCAGGGAGAGTTGGCCTCCTCAGACTTTGCTAAGCCCGGCTCCTCCCATTTAGAGGATGGGTCAGCCACAGCCTTAAATGGAAGTACTCCGGATCTGAGTACCTCCTTGACTGGGTCATCCATGGGAGAGGGAAATTTGACAGCACCTAACCCAGTACCTCCTGAGCTAGACATGTACCCGGCTGCCTTCTCTTGGGTGGAATTTTTTCAAAGCCTTCATACAGGCACAGTCTGCTACCTCTCTTGCCCTTGTTCGGAAGGAGCCTCAGCCGGTAAGCCCTCCCTCTCCTCAAGGCATGTCTCGCCTCACAAAGAGTGCCCTGGCAGGGACCCAGATGGCATAGACTAAGAAGAGGATACAGATTCCTTAGAAGATGGGGAGATTCCCCCTGGTTTAGAACCGTATTGGACCATGTTACGGCTTTTCCATAGAGACAAATTGCCAGCCCTGGTTTACCAGACCCTGAAGATGCTGGGAGTTCCTGGGGCAGATTCTGTGACAGAACCAAAGAAGAATCCCTTTCTGATTTCCCTACGGAAAGCCTCTTGCTACTTTCCAGTACTGAAAGCCATCCAGGAGTTGATTGACCTGGAATGGGATGCCCCAGAAGCAAGTTTTAAAGGTGGACGAGCGTTAGAAGCTCTGTACCCACTGGATTCAGCAGCGAGAGAACGTTTGCGTTTCACTAGAGTGGATGCGCTGGTTTGTGCCGTCTCTAAACGAACAACTATCCCAGTGGAGGGAGGATTGGCTTTACAGGATGCGCACGATAGACAGATGGAGTCTATCCTGAAACAGGCCTTTGACACAATAGGAATGACCTTAGAGGTTGCTTCTTGTGTGCTGGTAGCTCGTTTGTGCCTGCTCCTCTCTCGGGAGGTGGATGACTCGGGGGGCGAATTCCAGAGCATTTATGGAACCCTCCGCCACCTTACTCCACGTGCAGAAGTTCTCTACGTCCATAGTGTAAGTACAGGTTTGGAGAGTATTTGAGGTCTGGTGTGAGGAACGCGATGTTTCCCCTCGAATGGTCAAACTTCCACTAATTCTGGAATTTTTGTAGGATGTCTTGATTAAAGGTTTGACTCTTAACTCTCTGAAGGTCCAGGTAGTTGCTCTCTCCTGTTTCAGGGGCGAGGTGAAAGGAACTCGCCCCTCAGCTCATCCGGACGTGGCCCGTTTTCTGAAAGGGACAAAGCACCTCTGGCCACCCATACGGTGTTGGTTCCTTTGTAGAATCTTAATCTAGTATTATAATTTTTGGCAGGGCCCTCCTTGCATTTATTAACCTTGAAAACGGTGTTCCTGGTGGCTATATGCTTGGCACGTCGCATCTCTGAACTGCAGGCATTGTCTTGTTGGGAACCGTTCCTCCGGATGAGTCCAGGAGCGTTACAGCTTCGTACCGTTCCATCCTTCTCCATTTCATTTCCATCCCTAGATAAGCACAAGGTCGTGGAAGAATATCGCCGCCTCCTTCATTTGAATGTCAGTAGGCTTTTGGTGCGGTATCATGAAGTTTCAGAACTGCTCCAAAAGACGGACTGCCTGTTTGTCCTTCACAGTGGAAGGAAGTGGGTCGAAGCAGCTTCACGGGCTACCATATGCACTATAGTGCACTCATTCTATTGGATGCGCTAAAATAAGCCCCGATGTAATACAGGGATACGCGCGTCCAATCGAGCGCATTGCTAATAGCGCTCGTCACATGCAAATTCCATGTCGTGCACTTTATATTATTTATTTATTTGCTTTTATATGCCGACATTCAACGTGTGTTATCAATCGGTTTACATGGAACGAGATAAGTGGGTTACATTGTAACAGGGTGTGTAACTTGGAGAACATAACGGGGGAGAGTAGTTTAACAAGCTATTAAAGGATAACTTTATCTCTATATAGAAGCTTAACATTCTGCGTTAATTGAATATTAATTTATTCAATCCTTCACTTACTGCAGAAGGCTGTCCTGAAATCTGGAACAGCCCTGCTAGGGGTGGGGAGGGAGCTCGGGGTGCACAAATGACCCATTGTGCATCCTTTTTAGCGTGGCAGCTCATTTGCCTGTTGCATCGAGCACCCATTTGGATGCACATTCTTTACATGATGATATTGCATTGGCCTGCTTGTGACCTTGGGCAAGTCACTTTACCCTCCATTGCCCCAGGCACAGATTGTGAGCCATCTGTGGACAGGGAAATACCTGTGGTACTTGATTGTAATCTACTGAAGTGCCAAAAGGTGGCATAAGAATAAATACAAAACATACTTTAGATATGTCCTATCTCTTCTCTTCTCTTTTCAGTCCAAAAGTATTGAATCAGTGGTACTGTCCCATCTGACTGTATTAAAGACCATACATTGCTATAGCAACAACAATTCAGCTTCAGAAAACATTTCAGCACAAAAGCATTGCTAATCTCGGATCTTGATACTATCTGGAGAGGCTTTGATGTGGGTACTGTATATCTGATGGCTTTGTTGGACACCATCACTCATCAGGTGCTGCTGGGTAGAATTACAGAGTTAGTCGTAGCTGGGACAGTACATTCCTGGTTAAATGATAGAAAGCAACAAGTCCAAACTAATTCAGACAACTTTTTGGTACGTGTTTGAAACTGGCAGGGCTCCACCCTCTCAGCAGTGCTGGGTGTTTTCTACTCTTGGCTTAAATTACAAAGTGTAGACAGATGACATACAGGGTTTTTTTTTCCCAGTACGATCTACATGGTCATCTACTTTTGATTTTCTTTGCATCTTGCTATCAGCAATAAAGCGATGGTTGCAACACAACAGACTTGTCCTAAATGTGGATAAGACTGAGTTCATGGTATTAAATAGGTTCCCTCAAAATGATATTCCATCTGTATTTGGTTGATGGTTGAATGCTACCTATTCTGAAGGATGTTAAAAATTTGTGAGTTATTCTAGATCAGCATCTCTCCATGGAGCAACAGATTAAGGCTGTTATGTTGTCATCATTTAATAAATTAAACATTTGGAGCCTCTGTTGTGTGCCAAGGATTTCAGATCTGTGCTACAAATGTTAATATTTCCAGCCTTAGATTACTGCAATGTGTTATACCACTATCCAGCCTGTACAGATAATCCAAAATGCTGCTGGGACCCTTATGCATGAGCACATTACTCCGGTATTATGCTCATTGCATTGGTTCTCAGTATACTGGTGGATTGACTAGAAGGTACTCCTACTTATTCATAACCTTCAGATTTATCTGCCATCAAGAACACCATCTTCACAGCTGGGTCTCCGTGACATCCCCTCGGAGGAACCTGTAACAGGGCTTTTTCAGTAGCTGCCCCAGTCGCATGGCAAGCTCTTCCAGCTTTCCTGAGGACCACCTTGGACACTCAAATGTTTAAAAAGGCTTTAAAAAACATTTTTGTTTAAAGATGCCTTCAATTTGCCAGAGTAAGTTACTTTATTTTTTTCAACTGATATTTTGCAGCTTTGTATCTATTTTGATGTCTATTTATTTATTTATTAAATTTCTATACCGATATTAGTGGGGACATCATATCGGTTTACATCAAAACAATAAACATAAGGAAAGAAAGAAATTACATTAAACAGGGAGATGGGATGGGATAGAGGAACTGTGAAGAAGCAGAAAGAAGGTACATAGGAACAGGTTATTCTGTATCAGAATAGCCAAATAAGTTAACATTGTCTCTCAATTTAGTATACTCAAATATATATATATTTGCAGTGTTTTAGTTGTATGTGCCATTTCTTGTAATGATATTTTATGTGTGTTTTGTTCTATTTCTCTCCCTGAACATGTCGGCAATAAATCATTTAAAATAAATAAGATTTTCCTGCCAAACTTTAGCGAATTCCAGCCATGGAGCGGGTCCCTGATACAGATGGACAGATATGGTGACGCTGCTTTGCACTGATGAAACCTGCTTTAAAAAGTACCAAGAAGGGCTGGCTAAGCTAATAAAATGGACATAGGGCTTAAAGTTTGTATATACCACACTCTCCAAAAAATTGTTTTGGCAGTTTACAAAATTACATTCATAGTATAAAATAACATAGAAAACAAAACTTTACAATGAACATATTAACATTACTAATACATCATGCTTCTAACTGCAAACTAACATAGAAGTGACGGCAGAAGAAGACCAAACGGTCCATCCAGTCTGCCCAGCAAGCTTTCACACCTATTTTTTTCATACTTATCTGTTACTCTTGTTCCTTTAAATATATCAAGAGGATATACTATTCGTTCAGTGCCAGCACTGAGTAGAGGAATTTTCACTATTTTAATTCAAAGTTGAATGCTGAAAGACTGTCCAAACTGAAGGGAAATGTAATTACACTATACAGATAAATCAGTGGATGCTACAGGAATTTCACAGACCATCTTTTTACTGAAGGTGTAATGAACAAAACAGGCCATAGATTTTACCATCTACAAAGCAAATGTAAAATGGAGAAAAATTTCAGAAAAATATAGTGATGGATATAATGATTGCAGCAACATACTGAAGAAACCTGCTTTTCTGGGCTGATCAGTGCATTTGGGATTGGAAACAAATTTTGTTGCTGCATTGCCAACTACAATGCGAAGTGTTTTGTCTTCCCTGCTCTGTCGCCATAACGAGAGGAACTGTCTCTGCTCCTGCCTTAACTTCCCGCTGGCCAAGCTGTCATCAGTGCGGGGAGTCAAAAGCCAGTGGTCAACAACCAGGAGAAGATCATTCTTGTTAAAGAGCCTGCCTGTGCTGACATGCCGTGGCTTTCTCTACTCTGTCCCCATAACGAGAGGAACTGTCTCTGCTCCAGCCTTGACTACTTCTTGGCCAAGCTGTCATCCATGCAAGGGAGTGCCAGTGGTGCACACAAAACAGAAGTTCCTTTGTACACTGCTTCATGCACGAAGAGGAGCAAAGAGCAGGAGACTTTCTCTACCTAGGCAAAATCCAAAAGACTAATTACTTGCCTATGTCTGTTATGTATCAAGGTAGATATGGCAGCCTTCAAGGAATGGGTGTCGTCGTCCTCGGCAGCCATCTTGCTTAGTCCCAATTCAGCTCACCCAGGAGGATGTTCCACCCCCTTTTGCCCGCTATTTTGATTATACTGATAAATGTTCAAGCTATTAAAAGTAAGCTACACACTATGTATGACTTAATCAACAAGAATAGACCTGATTACTTTTGTTTTAGGGAATCTTGGTTACTCAGCTCTGATTTTGCGATACTTAACCAAATTTGTCCTCTTTATCTTTTTCCCAGTCGAGGAAAAAGGCGGGGGGGGAGGGTGGAGGATTAATGATTATTTATAAAGAACAGTAGAAGATGGCCTATGAGGCCTGAGCGGTGATTCACCCTATGAATCCTTAGTTCTTTATTCGAGCGATTTCAGTCTCTGTTTAGTATATTGTCCTCCTGCTTTGCTGCAACAAAATCTTTCTCCTTTTTTTGAATGGTTGGTCTCCTCCAGAGCTAACCTAAACAATATGGTTATCCGGGGGAGAGTTCAACATTCATATCAATCTTGATCCTATTTCTGTGCAATGCCCATTGTTTTTGGACATCTTATCCTCGCTAGGATGGGAACAACTAATTCAAAATGCTACTCATAAGCATGGCCATATACTGGACCTCGTATTTATAAATAGAGCCTTTATAGAGTATTACTACCGTAGTTATAAAGCCTGTCCCATAGTCTGACCATTCATTAATTACTTTTCATGGTCTTTTTGTCATTATAAATCAGGCTTCTGAAAGTCCTTCATGGGATTCCATCCTGCACAGAGAATATATTGATTGCAGTTGAGCTTGACTCCTTTCATCTGGATAATATCGACTCAGGAGTCGATATTATCTAATACTGTTGATAAAACTGCCCCTCTTTCAGTCAAACCTAAGTCTCAAATGATACACTGCCTGTGGTTATCTCCTGTGGTTAAAGCACACAGCTACTTCGTAGCAAGCGCAAATGGCGTAAATTACGCACTGATTCATTGGCTCATTATAGATTGCTTCTAAATTCCTATCGCTCTCTGAGTCTAAATGATCTTATTTTTCTAAACATATCAGAGAAATTGGTTACAATCCCAAAGAGGTTTTCAAAATTGCAAAGAAATTTACAACGCCCCTTTACAAAGTCTGCAAATTCATTGACTCACATTGTGAATATTTTATGCATCATTTCAATTCTAAAGTATCTAAACTCGCTGATAGCTTTGCTTCAGTACCTAATTGGTACTCAAATTCGGACCAAGATCTGATCTGCACCTGGAATTCATATCATTGCACTTCTGTTACTGAAATTACACAGATTTCAAAACTGAATCCGTTGTACTGCTCTCTGAATCCTATCTTAAAAGCTGCCAAGGATGTTATTGCACCTTCTCTGAATAGCTTGGTTAATTTATCATTATTTATCTTTATTTATTTAACATATTTCTATACCGGTCTTCATGAAAAGATTCATATCAGGCCGGTTTACATGGAACTTAGGGGAAAAACTAATTAACCAAACGAGAGCCGAAGCAAAGTTACATATAACAGGGAGATTGAACTTGGGGGCTAGAGTAAAGTCATTAGTTCAAGTAGTAATCCTTGTCTCCCTGCAGAAAGCTGCACTGAGACCAGTCTTGAAAAAAACCTGGTAGTGATCCATTTTATCCTAATAATTATAGCCAATTTCTTCATTACCTTTCATAGCCAAACTGATTGAGACTGTTCTAATGCAACTCCACTGACTTAATTGAAGAGAAACCGGTCCTTGACCTCCATCAGTATGGGTTCAGGAAATCGTTAAGCACTGAATTGTTAATACTTCCTTTGCTAGATGCTCTTCAGAGAGGCTTAGATGCGGATAAGAGCTACATTTTGGGGTCTCTAGACATTTCTTCAGCTTTCCATCCTCCTGTATCGTTTGAGAACGTGCTATAGCCAGCTCTGTCTTGCATTGGTTTTGAAGCCTTTCTCTCACAGCATACACAGTACATAGCTTTTGGCAACAAATGTTCAAAATGGTATGATATTGGCAAAGGTGTTTTACAAGTTTCGGCCTTTATCTAGCTCCATTATTTAAAATTCTTGCCAGCCTTTGTGACGGGTATAAACTCTACACAGACGATATATAGGTTTTTGCACACGTTCGTCCATCGTGGTCAAATACAGTTGAACTAGTGAACATTTGCCTTTCAACTATCCAGAAATGGCTTTTCTTCAATAAACTGGCCCTGAACCTCTTTCAAACTGTTTGTACTGATCCAAAGGTCATATTCCAAAATTCAGCATGCAACCATTACAATAGAAAATACCACATTCCCCCTATGAGCTAGTTTAAAAGACCTAGGTGTATTAGTAGATTCTTTTCTTATTTGTCACTCTCACGTGAAAGCAGTTATAAAATCTGACTTTTACAAGCGACCTGAAACATTTTCTTAAGTCCAGATTTTTGGATGGTTGTACAGGCATCTATTCTGCCTCTGGTTGATTACTGCGACTCCATCTATACTGGTCTTCCAGCAGCAACACTGAAACCATTACAGCTACTGCTGAACTCAGCCGCTCAACTGATCTCAGGAATGAAACGTAGAGATCATATTTCACCAGTTCTGATTGACCTCCAGTGGTTGCTGATTGCTCAACATATTTTATATAAGATTGGCACTATAATTTTCAGACTAGTTTCATCATCAGCCTCCTCTTGGTGCAATGCATTGTTGCATGTTTACTGCCCTTCACGTCAAAGTCATCTCCGAGAGGACTTTTGGTTGTTCCATCCCTTCAGCGACAAGAGCCTCTGCCTTCTCAGTTGCAGCCTCTATTTTGTGGAATTCCTTCCCTGAAGCATTGCGCTTGGCTGACAGCACAAAGACACTTAAGATCGTGTTTAAAACCTTTCTGTTGAAACAGGCTTCTTATTTACTTACTCCTGTTTGTTTTGGTTTTGTTCTGCGAGTTTCATGCCTTTTATGATTGTTCTCTTGTACATCGCTTAGTTTACATATTAAGCGATTAATAAAGATGATTACCCTGTGGAGAAGTAAAAGAAGGTGGCATTCTGGTTTTCTTTTAACCTTATTAATGGTGTAAATCCTGGGATCCTTCTTTATCCTTAAACAAGATATAGTAAATAATGTTTCTTTCCTGACTACTGTTCTCCTTGGGATTTCCTTCAGGTTCTAACTTGGGCAAAGCAACACCAGCAGAGGTTGGAAGCAGCACTCGCAGAACTGGTGTCTAATTCTGAATTGCTGGAAGAACTGTTAACATGGATTCAGTGGGCTGAGACTACACTGATACAGCAGGATCAAGAACCGATCCCACAGAACATTGATCAGGTCAAAATCCTTATCTGTGAGCACCAGGTGAGGTCTCATACCAGACAACTCAGTCCTCTACCTTATTGACTGTTCAGGAGTTTTGCATTGTAAAAACGTTTTTCTTCAGGCAGGCTTTTCCAGTTCACGATTAATTTCTCTCCTTAATCTATGCTATATCAAACAGAAAATATATGAGCATTCTTCTGCTCACCTCTAAAATTATAAACTAAAACAGAGGCTCCAGGCTGCAGAATCTTTTTCTGCTAAATTGCACTTTCCTACTTTTTTTAAATAAGATTTTTAATGATGTTAACTGTGTATGTTTTTATTGTAAATAACAGTCCACACAAGGTTGAAATCCTTTGCATATAAAAAACTGCTTGAAAACTAGTTTTGTTAGTGTGGTTTACAAGGGGTAGAAATGATGAGACTGATGAATACTAATGCCTGTAATGAAGTGCCCCATCCACATCACACACACTGGATCACTTAATGCAGATTGTAAGTGGCTACTCCAAAAGCTCAATACAGTGTAGAACAGTCGTCAACCAGGTCCCCTGACAGGGACCGTGTTTCGCCCAGAGCTGCGTCGGGAGGGACTAACAAAGTGTATAGGTCATGGGAGAGCCGGCCAGTTACCTTTTGCACTGTATACTCGTTCTGCATCTCCTCTTTTTGTGTGGATGATTGTTTGGAGTGCAGCCTTTTCTCCTGTATCGTTGTTTGTACATATTGAACATTTTGTATCGTAAGCCAACTCGGGACACTTTCTGGAGAGTGCAACCTAAGTGTTCTGCAGTTGTAAAATCCTAATACTCATTGCATTTCCGTTTAGAACTTGAACGGGTGCTTTGAAAGTAAAGAGGAAATATTCCTTTTTTGTTTATTTACTAAATAGTCTTTCATGGAAGAGATGACCCGGAAGCAGCCTGATGTGGACAAGATCACAAAGACCCACAAGAGGAAGACAACTGATCCAACCCATTCATTCTTCACGGAGAAATCCCGTAGCAATAGTAGGTTTGGTTCAGCAGCTGCGTCATCTGTTTCCTCCTTGTGCTCTCCGGCAGCAAGGAGAAGATAAATACATTCAGTCTCAAGAAGACAAGAAATGTAGAAGACTTGGTTCATATTAGTGGTGTCTGAAAGATGCAGTTCAAAAATGTGACTGCTGCTCTGCTTTTGTGGGTGAAACTGATGAGCTTTCTGGCTTTCCTCAGCTCCATTCCTTTTTTCCCCTTTCTCCAGGGAAGTCTACAAACCAGACTCCAGCTCTGCCTGCATTTTCTCTTCTGTCTCTGGCTGAAACAAAGAACAGCCGTATTAACCAGCTGTCTGCCCGTTGGCAGCAGGTCTGGCTGCTGGCCCTAGAGAGGCAGAGAAAGCTGAATGATGCCCTGGACAGACTTGAAGAGGTAACGTCTGTGATACAGGCTCAAATAGGATCTACATTTATGGTTTTAAAATATGCTCCTTCCAGCGTCTATGATTTAAATATCAGAATTCAAATAACAGTTTTTTGTTTTATAATGCTCCCATAAATGGAAAAATATTGGGTATAGGTCTTTAGTTTAAGATGGATAATCAGAGAGCATCTTGTGCCCTGTTTAGTATTTCTTTTTATTTATTTAAAAATTTATATACCACATTAGAAGCAAAAATAGCAGAGCAGTTTACAATAAAAACATCCATTAAAAAAAGTTTTAAAAAATATAAAAATAAGAGTATCTGTAAATGCTGCTTTCTGGGGAGAAAATGACAGCTGGCTCCTTGACATCCCGATGACGCTTATGTTGTTCCAGTTGAAGGAGTTTGCAAACTTTGACTTTGATGTCTGGCGGAAGAAGTACATGCGCTGGATGAATCACAAGAAGTCCCGGGTGATGGATTTCTTCCGGCGCATCGACAAAGACCAGGATGGGAAAATCACAAGACAAGAATTTATTGATGGAATATTAGCATCCAGTGAGTCTTGACATGTTAGCTTTGCACTTCTCTCACATACAGATACTGCTAACAATGTTCCAAACTAGTTCTTAGAAGATTAACTTGTTTTTCAATTCTCTTTCCACAAACACACATTTACCAGAACTACAAACATTGTTTTGAACTATTTCTTAGAAGTTGCCATCAACCGACCCTCAAATGGCACCTATGTAACTTAAGATACGTTAGCTTCTTTTTATGTGCCTTAATGTAAACCATTGTGACGGTTCCCACCAAACGACGGTATAGAAAAATGTTAAAATAAATAAACTGATACATATATAACATATAGAAACATAGAAATGACGGCAGAAGAAGACCAAACGGCCCATCCAGTCTGCCCAGCAAGCTTTGCACTTTTTTTTTCTCATTCTTATCTGTTTCTCTTGGCTCTTAGTAACCTTTTTTATTCCATTTCTCTTCCACCCCCACCATTAATGTAGAGAGCAGTGTTGGAGCTGCATGTAAGTGAAATAGCTTAATTAGTTGGGTATCAAGTTACCACCATCAACTGACTTGGACTCCTATAAGGTTTAAGATTGCCACAGTGAGAACTCATTGACTATGTGCATTCTGCATAGTTAGCAACATTCAAAGGTGTTACCAGAACTCTGATTTGTCATTTCATTAACTAGTATTATACCCTCGTAACAAATAAATGTTTCCTCTAGTCTCCCAGAAACATAAATCCTCCTTGGATGTGGCCTAGATATTCTTATTCCTGAGAAGATAGAAATCCTGGACTGGATTTTCAAAGTGCTGTATGCGTATAAAACTGTTTTATGCATGTAAATTGTGTTTGAAAACCAGGGGATTCTACAGGTCAAAGTATACTTCAAATCAGATGAATAACGTTAAACCTGCTTTGAGCAGAGGGTATGTACTGTAAGTTTGTGCACAGTTCAGACCAACCCACCAGTTTTCAAAGTGAACTTATACACACAAGTCCACTTTGAAAATTTGGGCTAAAATCTGCTGGTACAAAGTATCTGCAAATTTAACTTTTATTCAAGCTGTTAGAAAATGACTCTCCTTGTGTTTTAGGCTTTGGTAATTATATTACTGCCAGCGTGTGAAGACTCCTGTGTAATGCAATGATTTTTCTCACAGAGTTCCCCACCACCAAACTGGAGATGAGTGCTGTGGCTGATATTTTTGATCGTGATGGCGATGGCTATATTGATTACTATGAGTTTGTAGCTGCTCTGCATCCCAACAAGGATGCTTACCGGCCAGCCACAGATGCAGATAAAATAGAAGATGAGGTAAATAGTGCACTTTATGAGAGAGTGGAGCTTTTACAAGTGGGCATTAATGTCTTAACACAGATGGATCATCATGGAGCATATAGTGCCACCCGACCTACAATGTCACATCCTCAACTGATGCCCGCTGCTATCATACTGCATCCTAATTGCCTCTAAAGGAGGTGACTAAGAGAGATCACAAAAGTTGCTGCTGATTGAATTGAGAGGTGTTAAACACCTTTTGTTACATATTATGCAGGAAACTGGACAGCTGCTTTTGCCACACTATTGTCTTATGTTCTCTCATCTTTCTTGTTTAAATCCAACAGGTCACACGACAAGTGGCTCAGTGCAAATGTGCAAAAAGGTTCCAGGTGGAACAAATCGGAGAAAATAAGTATCGGGTAAGCCAGAGGCAATTGGCAGTTAAATGCAGCAGCTCACCAAGCCTTAAGTAGATCTGTAACCGACTTGTCATCTTCCATGACAGGAGGATTGGCTGTAATCAAAAGCACTGACCAAATTGCTCAATATAAGGTGCACATGTGAAAAATAGCAATTATGCGTGTAAATCAGGGGCCGCAGTAAATTTACATGTAAAAAAGGGGCAGGCCAGGACATTCTGCGTTTATGCAAAAGCAATTTACAGATGTAAAATGACACCTTGCATAGATTTACTCCTGCTCAATATCAGGACTAAGTGACTGGGTGACATAGGCGACCTTCAGGCTAAAGAGCCAGGAGGGTCTTCACAAGCTATAGACTGACTGGGTGAATTGATAAACATTCGCATGTTGTGTAAAAAAGTCTAAATAACATGAGTAAAGTCTACTCTTGTATCCCTTTAAAACTTGAAGTACAGATACACAGATATATCATTTGCACACACTCATCCAGTTAAATTCTGACTCATCTGGCTAAGTAGCCAGATTGGCCGCTACTTGGACAGATTTGAACTTTTCTGGATACGTAGTGGCACTTAACCTGTTATATTTCGATTTATCCAGCTAAATAGCATCAGGTGCTTCTTAGTCGGATAAACCTTGTCTGTCTGAATAGTGCTTTTCAGGCTTCTCCAGGTATGTAAGATAAGTCTAAAAATGAGACCTATCCAGCTAAGTCAGATAACTTTACTTATCCGGCTATCAGATTTAATAACTTTACTTATCCGGCTATCAGATTTAATAACTTACCCAGCTATCAGGTTTAATAACTTTACTTACCCAGCTATCAGGTTTAATAACTTACCCAGCTATCAGATTTAATAACTTTACTTATCCAGCTATCAGATTTAATAACTTACCCAGCTATCAGGTTTAATAACTTTACTTACCCAGCTATCAGATTTAATAACTTTACTTATCCAGCTATCAGATTTAATAACTTACCCAGCTATCAGGTTTAATAACTTTACTTACCCAGCTATCAGATTTAATAACTTACCCAGCTATCAGGTTTAATAACTTTACTTACCCAGCTATCAGATTTAATAACTTTACTTACCCGGTTATCGGGTTTAATAACTTTACTTACCCGGCTATCAGGTTTAATAACTTACCCAGCTATCAGGTTTAATAACTTTACTTACCCGGCTATCAGATTTAATAACTTTACTTATCCGGCTATCAGATTTAGCCGGATATGTAGCACTTATCAGGCTTATCCAGCTATGTGCCACTACTTGGCCAGATAAAGCTGAATTTATCCGGATAAGTGCTGCTTCTTATCCAGATAAATCCAAATTTGCCCAGATCGCTGTTTTTACATGCATACATACTAGTATTGTATAATCTGTGCTTATTGTTTGTGCACAGGTTATAAAATACTATACCAACTTTACAAGCACCATATACACGTGTATATGAGCACATGAGAGCAGTTTTGAAAGGTATCCTCCCTGTCAACACAGTTTCTTAGCTCTGTTTCCTCTTTTAGATGTCTTTCATTTTTGTCATGCTTTTTGTTTTTTTTTTTCATCTTTTCCCTAAAATTGAATCTTCAGTTCTTTTGAGTATGTGTGGCATTACAGGCCACTAGATGGCATATTGGTAGCAGAGTTAAGGGAATTTAGCCTATAGGTTAAAATGTGGAATTTCCTAGCATGAAGACTGATGGACTCAGGACCAGTGGGTTTATGCTCTCCTGCCAGCATTTGGAGATAGAGCAAGCTGGCGTCAAAGTAAACATAACCCTGCAGTGACCCCAGCCTGACAGTATTCTCTGTCTCCAGCAGATGGCGGGTGTGCATCTCCCTATGGGGATTGCTTTGAGTTTTTTGAAAGGAGAAATTTGAAATTCCCTGTACATACCCGGATCAGTCCAGACTGCTGGAAGCAGGAACAGCATGTAATGACAGAGATAAACAGAAGATTTGATGCAGTTTTCTGTGTGCTGCTGTATAATGATATTATTCCTTTGAATTACTGCTAGAAATGTTATTTCAGACAGAAGTGTCAGGCAGGGGATTGCTAGCATTTCATTTGATCATATGACACATTTATTGATTTGGTAATGTGTAACTTACAATTTTTGCTTCTGGACTAGATAAATCATTTGACTATTTGTCCAACTGAAGAAACACAAAGCAGACATTTTTCTTCAAGCCACTGCCCATGTGGTTAAAGAAGTGCATGTGTTAATGCTTGTTGCCAGTTACCATTAAATGTTCCTTATTTTGCTTTCTTCTCTCTTTCTCTCCGCCTCTATAGTTCTTCCTCGGCAATCAGGTACAGTGTGCCCCATACTGTTCTGGCAGCAGTCAGCTGTGTTTATCAATGATAAATCAAATTCTTTTTCTGGGCTTGAAGGATAGAGAATTGTGGGTTGATCTAGGAAACTGATATACAGACTTGACTGTTCAGAGTAGAAAGGGCCTCAAATAAGTGTGATACTTCTGTTAACCTAGAATTGCTGGCTTTCATGTGCCACTTCTAAACCTTGGATATCCTGGAGAAGTGGAGATTTTATGGCATCCAGTTTGTAAGCAAAATATAGTGCATGCATAGTGTATCTCTGTATAAAATAGGACAGTTCTTGGGAGCACAACCACATACTCTGAACATAGTCTGTATATCAGGACATGTACTTACAGCTGAATCGATAAACGAGATTGCTTTACATAATTATTTTAAATTGAAGACTGGCTGAACTCTGGTATGTAACAGTATCGTTAAAAAGAGAATAGGAAATCCTAGCACAAGCTGAGTGAAGAGTAAAAGTAGGCACAAATATGGTTAATTTAAATTAAACTGTGCCACCCGTACACAGAATTAATTGTACGTATTCTTCAGTTGTCCATGCAGCAGACGTAGGGGTAAATTTTACACCTGAGGGACTTCAGTACCTTTGCACTTTGCAGCTGCTATAAACCACGTGCAGAGTTTTCAGAATGAAATGTCTGTACATTGTCTGCGGGCTTCACCTTCCCCAGCCCCTCAGCCCATTCCTTTCTGGCATAAAAAGGGAGGGTGGTTTTCAACCCACACTTTTACCCTGTTGTCCAGGCACAATCTTTTGCCCTCTTAATGTGTAGTAGGTGAAACTGTGCATGGCTGCTTGAGTCTGTGAACTGTGCTGAAGGGATGCGTCTGAAGGCCGCTTGTGTATGACCCCAGAGGGAGTAGCACATCACTGTCCATTACAAACTCTAAAGAAAAGAAAGCTAGGAATCACAAAAATTATGCAGATCACATTTGTAAGTAGCTTTCCCTTCTAGGGAATCAGCATTTCACAGAGTAAATGTTGACAGAAAAAGACCCAAGCCTTGTGTGTTATTTTTCGGGACCTTTCCCCCTGTCTCCATCCCTGAATCCTCTGTGCTTATCCCATGCCCTTTCAGTGTCCTCACTACCTCTTCTGGGAACGTATCCCATGCATCCAGGCCCTTTCTGGGAAGAAATCTTTCCTGAGGTTGGTCCTGTCTCGAGCCCCCTTGGAGCTTCATATTATGACCCCTTGTTCTACAGTTTTCTTTTCATCAAATAAGGTTTAATTCCCGTAATATTGGAGGGTGCGGGCTAAAAATGATTTTAAATAAGTACCTTTCAGGTACTAAAAGTCTGTATCCTATTCCCCCATCTCTCCTCTCCTCCAGAGTATACCTATCATGTCAAACGTCTGTGCAAACATCTTTCAAATGTTGCATAGACTAAAACTTCTTTCAGAATTGGCAGATTTTCGGTTAGTGATGAAATCCATGGTACTCCCTAGCATTGATTATTGTAATTAATTATTTTTGGGTCTTCCTTCTTACTACTAAAGCTTTGCAAATCATTCAAAGCTCTACAGCAAGAATACTAACCGGTCCTACGAAATTGGAACCTATCACCTCCACGCTAAAGTCTTTGCACTGGCTACCTATAGGACTCCATATACAATACAAAATCCTTTTAATGATACATAATACTTTAAATGATTCCCATATATACTTGTGTATAAGTCAAGGAAGTTATGATGGAAAAGCCAGGTCAACTTCTACATGCATAATATCTGCATACACTTTCTGTGCATACTATGATGTTACCTTGATATGCGTGTACTAGTGCCAACTACCAAAACTACAGTATTAGCAATCAGCCACTTAACTTATGTGGCTAACTCTGCTCGTGCCGCTGACCTGTTTTAAAGTTAGCATACCACGAGACTTTTTCAGTACAGACAGAGCTTTTCTTGAATTCTTATCTTCCTGATAGATCGCTCATTTTAAACCTCAACTTATACACGGGTCAATGCATTTACTATTTAATGATTAATGATTGTTTAATGATTGTTCATTGTTCTCTGTAAAGCTCGTTAGCTGCATTTTGTTTACTGTGAACCGATGAGATGTTCCCAACGTTCGTCGGTATATAAAAGAATATAAATAAATAAATAAAATAAATTTCCATGGATTTTGGTCTCAAAAATTGCTATTCCTTATAGATGAGATTGACTTATACACGAGTATATAGGGTAACTTAAGGCAGAAAAAGACCAAAATAGTCCATCTAGTCTGCCCAGCAAGCTTCCCAAGGTAGTTACTGCTGCTCCGTGCAGGTTACCCGCATGTTTCTGTTAAGGGAAGTAACTGCCGCTCGGTGCAGGTTACCCCCATGTTTCTGTTAAGGATAGTAACTGCCGCTCGGAGCAGGTTACCCCCATGTTTCTGTTAAGGGAAGTAACTGCCGCTCCGTGCAGGATACCCCCATGTTTCTGTTAAGGGTAGTAACTGCCGCTCCGTGCAGGTTACCCCCATGTTTCTGTTAAGGGTAGTAACTGCCGCTCGGAGCAGGTTACCCCCATGTTTCTGTTAAGGGAAGTAACTGCCGCTCCGTGCAGGATACCCCCATGTTTCTGTTAAGGGCAGTAACTGCCGCTCCGTGCAAGATACCCCCATGTTTCTGTTAAGGGTAGTAACTGTCGCTCCATGCAGGTTACCCCCATGTTTCTGTTAAGGGCAGTAACTGCCACTCCGTGCAGGTTACCCCCATGTTTCTCTTAAGGGTAGTAACTGCCGCTCCGTGCAGGTTACCCCATGTTTCTGTTAAGGGTAGTAACTGCCGCTCTGTGCAGGTTATCCCCATGTTTCTGTTAAGGGTAGTAACTGCCGCTCTGTGCAGGTTACCCCCATGTTTCTGTTAAGGGTAGTAACTGCCGCTCTGTGCAGGTTACCCCCATGTTTCTGTTAAGGGTAGTAACTGCCGCTCCGTGCAGGTTACCCCCATGTTTCTCTTAAGGGTAGTAACTGCCGCTCCGTGCAGGTTACCCCATGTTTCTGTTAAGGGTAGTAACTGCCGCTCCGTGCAGGTTACCCCCATGTTTCTGTTAAGGGTAGTAACTGTCGCTCCGTGCAGGTTACCCCCATGTTTCTGTTAAGGGTAGTAACTGTCGCTCCGTGCAGGTTACCCCCATGTTTCTGTTAAGGGTAGTAACTGCCGCTCTGTGCAGGTCAACCCCATGTTTCCGTTAAGGGTAATAACTGCCGCTCCGTGCAGGTTACCCCCATGTTTCTGTTAAGGGTAGTAATTGCTGCTCTGTGCAGGTTACCCCCATGTTTCTGTTAAGGGCAGTAACTGCCGCTCCATGCAGGATACCCCCATGTTTCTGTTAAGGGCAGTAACTGCCGCTCCGTGCAAGATACCCCCATGTTTCTGTTAAGGGTAGTAACTGCCGCTCCGTGCAGGTTACCGCCATGTTTCTGTTAAGGGTAGTAACTGCCGCTCCGTGCAGGTTACCCCATGTTTCTGTTAAGGGTAGTAACTGTCGCTCCATGCAGGTTACCCCCATGTTTCTGTTAAGGGTAGTAACTGCCGCTCCGTGCAGGTTACCCCCATGTTTCTGTTAAGGGTAGTAACTGCCTCTCCGTGCTGGTTAAGCTTTTTTATTTATTCCCATCCTCTAGCCTTTTATGGATCTACAGTGTTTATCCCACGCCCCTTTGAAGTCCTTCACAGTTTTAGTCTTCACCACATCCTCCGGAAGGGCATTCCAGGCGTCCACCACCTTCTCCGTGAAGAAATACTTCCTGACATTGGTTTTAAGTCTTCCTCTCTGGAGTTTCAAATGGGGAAAAAAAATGAAACGGGGCCTCCCACACCACCCAGGGCCAGGATCCTCCTCAGCCCCCACCTACCTGATCCGGGGAGGGGGGGGGATCTGACTCTGAGGCTAGGCCCAGGCCGAAGCCTCAGCCTTGTCTGGACTAGGGGTCTGGACTAGGCCCAATACCAGGGCCTAGTCCAGACTTTGGAGCCTCAGTCTCAGCCCAGGTCCGGTATTTACCTTTCTGTATTATTCCATTACTAAAAATTCACCAACCAATTAGAAGCCTAAGATCTGAGGGGTCAGTGCCTACTTGATGTGCCAAGTCATAAGGTCATATGATCTTGCTCATACCATAAATAGTTTCAATATCTACATATAGATGATGAGTATTTTTTTGACATCTCAAAGTGACCATCATATACCTTGGGTGATCCATCAAAAATGAATATAACACACCCGATATTAGACTTGAAGGTTTATAATTATCAGTCACTTATTTGAGATGTGTTTTTGTTATTTACTTTTTTTTGTTGGTATTTGTATGTAAATCAACAGTCACTTGGCTTTGAGGTGCTGTATTATCCGCAGCTTCCTCCTAACATTAATTTCTTTTCTTCTCCATGTACATCGGATTAGTTCTAGTGTCCATTTGACGTGCATGGCTGTACATTTTGTTTTCTGAATCGCACAGGAATACCTAATAGCGCCCTCAACATGCATTTGCATGTTGAGGGCGCTATTAGGTTTGGCGGATTGGACGTGCGTTTTCGGCCCCTTACTGAATAAGTGGTAAGGGAAAACGCGCGTCCTGTACTGTATTGGCCCGATTGTTTGCTTCTTAGACTGCTGCAGCACACTGAGCCAACGATTTCAATGTATTATCCACTTTGACACCTAGATCTTTTTCCTGGGTGGTAATTCCTAACATGAAACCTAACCATGTAACTATAGCATGGGTTATTTTTCCCTATATGCATCACCTTGCATTTGTCCACATTAAATTTCATCTGCCATTTGGATGCCCAATCTTACAGGCAAACAAGCTCCTCCTGCAATTTATCACATCCAACTTGTGATTTTAACTACTCTGAATCATCTGCAAATTTGATTACATCACTCGTATTCCTTTCCAGATCATTTATAAATATATTGAAAAGCACCGGTCCAAGTACAGATCCCTGAGGCACTCCACTGTTTACCCTTTTCCACGGAGAAAATTGACCATTTAATCCTGCTCTCTGTTTCCTCTCTTTTAACCAGTTTGTAGTCCACGAAAGGACATCGCTCTTATCTCATGACTTTTTAGTTTTCTTAGAAGCCTCTCATGAGGGACTTTGTCAAACGCCTTCTGAAAATCCAAGTACACTACATCTACCAGTTCACCTTTATCCACATGTTTATTAACCCCTTCAAAAAAATGAAGCAGATTTGTTAGGCAAGACTTCCCTTGGGTAAATCCATGTTGACTGTGTCCCATTAAATCATGTCTTTCTATATGCTCTACAATTTTGATCTTGAGAATAGTTTCCACTATTTTTCCCGGCACTGAAGTTAGGCTCACTGGTCTATAGTTACCTGGATCGCCCCTGGAGCCTTTTTTAAATATTGGGGTTACATTGGTTGCCCTCCAGTCTTCAGGTACAATGGATGATTTTAATGATAGGTTACAAATTTTAACTAATAAATCTGAAATTTTGTTTTTGAGTTCTTTCACAACCCTGACGTGCATACCCATCCGGTCCAGGTGATTTGCTACTCTTTAGTTTGTCAATCTGGCCTACTACATCTTCCAGGTTCACAGTGATTTGGTTCAGTTCATCTCATTACCCTTAAAAACCATCTCCAGAATCTGTATCTCCCCATCTTCATTAGTAAACACGGAAGCAAAGAATTCATTTAGTCTTTCTGCAATGGCCTTATCTCCCCTTAGAGCCCTTTAACCCCTCGGTCATCTAACAATCCTACCGAATCCCTGCAGGTTTCCTGCTTTGGATATATTTTTAAAAGTTTTTATTATGAGTTTTTGCATCTATAGCCAACTTCATTTCAAATTCTCTCTTGGCGTGTCTTATCAATGTTTTACAATTGACAATGCTTATGCTTTTTCTTATTTTCTTCAGATGGATTCTTCTTCCAGTTTTTATAACTAAAGTAGCCTCTTTCACCTCCCCTTTTAACCATGACTGTAATCATTTTGCCTTCCTTCCACCTTTCTTAATGTGTGGAATACATATGGACTGCGCCTCTAGGATTGTATTTTTAAACAATGTCCATGCCTGTTGAACACTTGTAACCTTTGCAACTGCACCTTTCAGTTTTTATCTAACTATTTTCCTCATTTTATCAAAGTTTCCCTTTTGAAAATGTAGTGTTAGAGCTGTAGATTTACATATTGTCCCCCTTCCAGTCACTATCAGATTTGAACATGGTATGGTTACTGTTGCAAAGTGGCCCCTCCACCGTTCTCTCTGACCAAACTCTGCGTTCCACTAAGAATTAGATCTAAAATAGCTCCCTCTCCCATCTGTTCTTGAACCAATTGCTCCATGAAGTAGTCATTTATTCCATCCAGGAACTTTTACGTCTCTAGCATGTCCCAGTGATACATTTACCCAGTCAATATTGGGATAATTGAAATCTTTCATTGTTACTACACTGCCACATTGGTTAGCTTCCCTGATTTCTCTTAGCATTTCATCGTCCGTCTCATCATTTTGTCCAGGTGGACGGTAGTATACTCCTATCACTGTACTCTTACCCAACACACATGGGATTTCTACCCATATAGATTCTACTGAGCATTTAGTCTCTTGTATGATCTTTATACCCTCCCGGACATAAAGTGCGATACAATTTGTACCCTGATATAGCACTGTCTCATTGGTTATCCTCCTTCCACCAGGTCTCGGAAATACGAATTATGTCTATCTCCTCATTCACTGCTATAACTCTAACTCTCCCATCTTACTAATTAGACTTCTGGCATTGGCATACAGACATTTCAAAGTGTGTTTTTTGTTTGCATTAACAACCTGCTTTTCAGTTGTTTGGGATAATTCGGAAATCATTAGCTTCGGTGATTTTTTACATATAGGTATATGAACTATGTTTGCATTTAATGGAACCTCTCTGTTGGGATGCCCTAACTCTCCTGTTTCATTAGTATCCTTCAAGGATACCTCTCTCCGAACCATGCCCTGCTGAGTGACTGTCGGCTTTCCCCCTTGTTCTAGTTTAACAGCTGCTCTATCTCTATCTACTCACAATTTGTATTGCTTCGTCTCAGCTCAGTGTTTGGACATTTTGTTACAGGAGCTGCCTTCCGCCTGGACATGGTCTGGTTATCCCTACCTGGATCCCAGATTACGCCCCCTGCAGGATCCCACCCATAGAGCACACTCTCCTTAGTGGTTTTAAAGTGGAGCAGGCATCTAGCCTGGTCCTCCCGAGTAAATAGGGGAAGACTAGGGGCACCGCTCACAGTGCTTCCTCCTTACCCCACATCCCCTGCATTGATGATATTTTTGACATAGAGCTAAGCTGTATTTCCTCAACAGGTTATAGCTTGGGATGAGACTCACTGAACTGTGTCTACATAATAGTAGCAATATCCAAGTCTGCCTCCTCTATCTGTGCGCATAGCTTTCCAGTTTTCTCCCCCTCATCTTATTGCTCTTCCCAGACACCTTTTCTGGGCTTTTACCTAAACATTGACCAATTTTGTTTTTCCCACCCTCTTCCTCTATTTCTGTGCATTGGGGGTGACATTTCAGTTCCTTCTGCCACCCCTTTTTCTTTAAATGCCTGATGACATATGTTCTGATTTTCTCACTTAGGTTGCTTTTTGGCCATTTTTACTGTTTAGCATTTTATTATGATCCCTAACGACCATTCATAATAGGCACTACCAGCCAAACACAGCCGTCTTTGCCTTCTGTTTAATCGTTGGTCAGTGAACTTAATACTGTGAATTCTCTGCTCTATTTTGTATAATTATTATGCATATAAAATCAGCTTAGAATTGTATTCTGTCATGTGCTGCCCCAGCCTCCTGCCTTACCTCAGGTTTTGAGTCAGGTAGTTCCCCTTTCTGGGAACAGGTAACATTTCTGAAAAAGCAATAGTCTGAGCAGTGCCTAAGCTGCTTCCCTCTTTACTACTTGGACGCTGTAACCTCACTTTTACATTCCTTCCTTTCTGGCTTGTATTTCTGCCGGCTGAAGATCCTGGAAGGCATTTTACTATTTTGTACTTCTGAGGACAGTCTTCTCCTGGGGGGTTGGACTCTGCTGAAATTGTCTCACAGCAGAGGGTGCATTCTGCTTTCAGTCTCTCCTCATCATTTTCCCGTGCAGAAAAGCTGTTTTGTACGGGTATCATGTGGCAGGGTGGGTGTTTCCTTGTCACAGGCCCACCCGAATCCATTAATTCATGGGTTTCTGAATCCTCTGTGGAAGTGGGGGCAACTATTCTGAATGTCACATAGTTGGAGAGATTTTTTAAAATCTAAACAATTTCTCTTTCCATTGAGGAAGTCCTTTTAACTGCAGACAGCTGAAGGCAAATGGGGCAAGCCTTGAGTTTCTAAATAGCACCAAAACGTTTATACAGAATAGCAGCCATTTGTAAATGTGTTTTACTGCAGAGCACATCTGTATTGGGTTATGGAGTTTTTCTGAATAACTTGTTTACCACTCAATTGTAGTTATCTTTGTACATGTGCCCTAAGGCTTTATAAGAAAAACAAGACTGGGTGTCTGGGCACTTTAAACCCAAAACTAACTTTCTTAAATGCTACTGAAAAGGTTTTTCCCAGAAGAGTACAAAGATTCCTAAAACATGATAACATTTTTGTTTTCCCTTATAGATTCTACAAGCTGCCCTCCCTTTTCTGATGTTTAGTGCTACTTAGCCGGATCAATGGGGACTTATCTGGCTATATTCAGCAGCTGCCAATGCCATGGACAGATCAGGGTGGGGTTACTTCTCCAGTTAGCTATATATATATTTTATCTGGATATATTCAGCAGCATAACTGGGCCACCCAATATCCCTTCTAAGTTAGTTGGATAATCGGATATCTTTCAATATTGGGCCCAATATTTCTAAGCACTCAATAGTTAAAAATGCAAAGCAGCCCAGGATTAGCAAAATCTCTAAACCCTTCTTTAGATTAGTAAAGAGAGGCAAGACAGTATGAAATCAGCAAACTTAGTGCCAATAAACTAGCTACCAGATTAAGAAAATGTTTTATAAGAAAGCAGTATTAAAGAATTATTAAATATAAAAATCAAGGCAAAAATTAACTTAACTTTGGAGTTCAGTCTCGTGGGAACAGACACACTAACGTGCTTCTGAAATGGTTACCACCAGTTTTCAATTTGCAGTTCTTTTATTTCTGTAATAGTGATTGAAATTCATAATCGCTGAAGTGTATAGTTCATAGGTGGTTTGCGCATAGCAAGAGTGTTCAGTGAAGAGTCAATGCTAAAAGCAATAAAACTGTTAAATTGTGTAAGATGTCATATCTGCCACGTCATGGGGCTCTAGCAAAGTTTGACCAAAGATGCCTCGTTTTGGTAGACTCATCTTCTTATAATTCTAGGGTGAGTGGGTCTTTGTGTTAAAATGACTAATAAAAGAAATGATGATAAACTAATCTCCATTTCTAAGGCACAGAACTTTGGCATCTCTCATTCCATTTCCAAGCTCTCCTGAAAGGTGGCTGGCTCTGCTGCTGTTGAAGTTTGAGCATCCTTACGATGTTTTGCGTCCTATGCTTTCTTTCTGAAATGCTCTCTGGCTGTCCTTGTTCATCTCTTTCATGTCTTTGTACAGTAAACTGCAATATCTCTGCAAAGAGTTCTGTGTCAGGAACAACGAGTCATTAGGTCTCTCTACGGAAACAAAAGCTCCTTAAAAAGAGCATGAAAGGACAGTACTACTTTTCTGTCCTTTCACAATTTGTAGTCTGTAAACCCTTAGGAAGCTGTGAACAGGGCTGCTACAGTGTGCTCTAGAACTTCATTTAATCCTTAATACAATATGACAGGAATTGAATGAACACTATTAGAAATTGTGAAAATATCTGTAGTACATGACTGAAAATGTTGAGTCTTGAGCAGAGCAGCCAATTTTAGATCTCACCAAGTGGCAAATGGTCCTGATGCAGTCTGTTTTGCAGAAGATCTCTGCTGTTTTATGTTTCTCCCGCCCTGATCTCTTCCTAATTGTTTTCACAGTTTGGTGATTCCCAGCAGTTGCGGCTGGTCCGTATTTTGCGCAGCACAGTCATGGTTCGAGTTGGTGGAGGATGGATGGCTCTTGATGAATTTTTAGTGAAGAATGACCCTTGTAGAGGTAAAGAATGGCCTCATTTGTCTATGATGCTTCAGGCCTTATGCATGATATAAATGGGACAGATGGTATCTTTTTTACACACCACAAGGTATTACAAGATGTGTTAATGAATAATAAAAATGAATTTCATCAATGTATATAGAAAAGCAGCAAACGGTTCAATAAGAACATGCCAGACTGGGTCAGACCCCAAGGGTCCATCAAGCCCAGCATCCTGTTTCCAACAAAGGCCAAACCAGGCCACAAGAACCTGGCAATTACCCAAATTGAATTCAATTGTTTCTGCCTTTGAACTACTAAATCCAAAGGCAGAAACAAAAAGAAACTAGAGCAAGGCAACCCCGTCCCCTCTACTCTTCCTTTCTAAAAGTAAGTAGAAGAAGTAGTAGATCCATCAAAGGACATTGAGGGGGGCTGATGACGTCAGCGACTCGAGTGGCTGCCTAACCCGGAGCTCCTGGCTATGCCAGTTTGCATCCCCTGAATATCTTAACCATCCTCCTCTTTTTTACAACGAAAAGCTTATCCAGACCTTCTCTGCAGGCTCTAGATGTCGATTCAGACCTATTAGTAAAAATTTGTAACCTATCATTAAAATCATGCATTGTACCTGAAGACTGGAGGGTGGCCAATGTAACCCCAATATTTAAAAAAGGTTCCAGAGGAGATCCAGGAAACTACAGACCAGTGAGCCTGACTTCAGTGCTGGGAAAAATCATGGAAACTATTCTAAAGATCAAAATCACAGAACATTTAGATAATCATAATTTAATGGGATGCAGCCAGCATGGATTTACCCAAGGGAAGTCTTGCCTAACAAATCTACATTTTTTTGAAGGGGTTACTAAACACATGGATAAAGGTGAACCGGTGGATGTAGTGTATTTGGATTCTCAGAAGGCATTTGACAAAGTCCCTCATGAGAGGCTTCTAAGAAAATTAAAAAGTCATTGAATATGAGGCGATGTCCTTTCATGGATTACAAGCTGGCTAAAAGACAGGAAACAGAGAGTAGGATTAAATGGACAATTTTCTCAGTGGAAAAGGGTAAACAGTGGAGTGCCTCAGGGATCTGTACTTGGACCGGTGCTTTTTAATATATATATAAATGATCTGGAAAGAGATACGAGTGAGGTGATCAGATTTGCAGATGACACAAAATTATGCAGAGTAGTTACATCTCAAGGGGATTGTGATAAATTGCAGGAAGACCTTGTGAGACTGGAAGATTGGACATCCAAATGGCAGATGAAATTTAATGTGGATAAGTGAAGGTGATGCATATAGGGAAAAATAACCCTTGCTATAATTACACAATGTTGGGTTCCATATTAGGTGCTACAACCCAAGAAAGAGATCTAGGCGTCATAGTGGGTAACACATTGAAATCGTCAGCTCAGTGTGCTGCGGCAGTCAAAAAAGCAAACAGAATGCTGGGAATTATTAGAAAGGGAATGGTGAATAAAACGGAAAATGTCATAATGCCTCTATATTGCTCCATAGTGAGACCGCACCTGGAATACTGTGTACAATTCTGGTCGCCGCATCTCAAAAAAGATATAATTGTGATGGAGAGGGTACAGAGAAGGGCGACCAAAATGATAAAGGGGAATGGAAAGGCTCCCCTATGAGGAAAGACTAAAGAGGTTAGGACTTTTCAGCTTGGAGAAGAGACGGCTGAGGTGGATATGATAAATCATACAAACTGAATGGGTAAATGTGAATCTGTTATTTACTCTTTTGGATAATACGTGGACTAGGAGGCATTCCATGAAGTTAGCAAATAGCTCATTTAAAAACAAATTGGAGAAAATTCTCTCTCACTCAATGCACAATTAAGCTCTGGAATTTGTTGCCAGAGGATGTGGTTAGTGCAGTTAGTGTAGCTGGGTTTAAAAAAGGTTTGGATAAGTTCCTAGAGCAGAAGTCCATAAACTGCTATTAATAAATAAAAATGGCCGGGCAGCAAGACTGATACCTCACTTTCAATGCATAGCCAGCATGGCTCTCTGCTTCAACGGCAGGGGGGGATGAAGAAAGGTGGATCTATATTCAGGCAACAACCAACAAGGACTGAATTACATAGTCTGGATAAACAGATAAGCATGGGTGTAGCTTGCTTATTGCGGTGGTTAATACCCCTAACTAATTAAGCTATTTCACTTAGATGCAGTTCCAACACTGCTCTCTACATTAATGGCAGGGGTGGAAGGGAAATAGAATAAAAAAGGTTACTAAGAGCCAAGAGAAACAGATAAGTATGAGAGGAAAACAAAAGTGTGAAAGCTTGCTGGGCAGACTGGATGGGCCGTTTGGTCGTCTTCTGCCGTCATTTCTATGTTTCTATGTTAAGAATTGATAGCTTGGGTCTATTCATTTAATGTTTGGGTACTTGCTAAGTACTTGTGACTTGATTGGCCACTATTGGACACATGATATATTGCATTTTATGGACTCTTGGTCTGACCCAGTATGGCATATCTTATGTTCTTAGACCAAAGGTCCATCAAGTCCAATATCCTGTTTCCAACAGTGGCTAATCCAAGTCACAAGTACCTGGCTTGATGTTTCTAACAGCCTTGCAGGTAGGTCAGTTGAGTTATAACTAACTGTACTTTAAATGCACAATCTGTAAATGTAAAAATGAAATAACCAGCAACAGATTTTTTTTTTATATACCAGCTTTACAATAAACCAATCTGATTCTAGCTCTTAAATTGCCTGTTAGTCTCTGGTAGGTTGTGACATATTTATTCTGTTCCTCTTTCCCCATCCTTGAGAATGGATTTTCCCGGCTAGCATGGTTGCTGGCTGTGATTCCTGGGTCAGATCTTCTGTTCCTTGAGCCTGAGGAGGTTGCAGCTGCACCTAGGGACTGCCTTTAGGGTCCACGTTAGCTGGATTCTAGAGAGAGCCACAATTTCTGGAGTTTGGCCAAGGACTGCTATTATTTTATGTTGGCTGGGCCACTTCCTAACCCTTTTTCTGATTGAGTTGGAAACCCAAAGGAGAAGGAGAAAAACTGTTGGGCCCAAAATACAAAAAAAAAAGATTTCTTATCAGCCTTGCTCCTTATTACTTCTGAATATATTCCTGCCTTATGAGCGTTTTGTTCATGTTGAGCTGATAAAGAGGGGATTTTACCTACACGAGACTGAGTTTGTTGAGAATTGAATCTGCACAAAATCTCAATCCAAAATGAAGTTACTACAAAGTCAGCATTTAAAGGTTTTTAAATTAATTTTCAAGTCACAAGCAATAGCAACTTTTACAAAATCAAGATATTTACATATGACTTTGAATACAAATACTATGGTGTGTCAGTCAAAACTCTCTAATAGAGGTTTGCTCATTTTCATCAATTTATCATAACTTGAAAGAATGTAAATAGCTTCTATATATTTCATGAAAGATGTTCCTATTGCTTCATACAGTTTCATCATCTTCCTATGTGTTCTGTAACTAGCTGTTAATGCTCAGCAGAGCTGCATGAATTCAGTGTAATCACACTTTTTCAGTGACTAAAACAATATTAACCAATGTATTTTGTATTTTGTTTAGATCTGCGGTTAAGTGTTCTTCATTCGTCCTACTTACCATGTTTCTAGTGCTATGGGAGAGGGTTAGAAAGACAGCCAGTTACAACCTTCGAAAAACTTAAAATAGTTTTGCATTCCCATGTCGTCTGAACAAAGTTCTAGCAAGTTTTCTGTAAATAGCAGGATAAATTAGCCATAACATGTGGATGACGTCCTCCCTCACAGCTCTGCTGAGCAAGCGCTTGCAATGGATCGACAGAGGACTTCAGTTTATCATCCCCCGTCAGCACCACTCTGTGGCAATAGTCTTGTCTATGGAGGGAAGTTTCTTCCTTGTTGGACATTGGGGGCAGGCAGAAAGAGAAACGTCATAAAGACGTTGGATTGCTTTTGGATGTATTCCAGTAGCACCTTAGACAAGAACTTTGGATCACCTTCTCATGGTTTCATTCTTTTCTTATTTTGGGTCCAGGAGTTTTCTCCTTTTCATTGGGCTTCCAGGTTAATCAAAGCTGCCCTTTAATGGAGCTCTGAGTGATGGACACTTCTTCCATAACATCTCAAACCAAGGCAAGCAGCAAATGCCAGGCTCAGGAATATAACTTAGCCACTAGGCCATTGGCACAGCCTCCTGTTGGTCTCCGAATTCCTCGTGAATGGATCACTGCCCTGACTAGCAGGGTTATTGCTGGATGTTGAATAACCTGCTCCATTTTCTTAAGAAAGAATGACTTTTTTTCTTTTTTAGCACGAGGAAGAACAAACCTTGAACTACGGGAGAAATTCATCCTGCCAGAGGGAGTCTCACAGGGAATGGCACCGTTCAGGTCACGTGGTCGTAGGTCAAAGCCCTCCTCTAGAACAGCTTCCCCAACGCGATCCAGCTCCAGTGCAAGTCAGAGTAATCACAGCTGTACATCTCTGCCATCTTCCCCAGCCACCCCAGCCAGTGGAAGCAAGGTAACGCTGCATGCTAGTGTAGCCTTTGTGCAAGGGAATCCCTTCCTCTCTCTGCATATGTATTCATTCTACAATTCCTGCATCACAGACAATTTGTGACAAAAAAAGAGTAATCACAGCTGTACATCCCTGCCATCTTCCCCAGCCAGTGGAAGCAAGGTAACGCTGCATGCTAGTCTAGCCTTTGTGCAGGGAATCCCTTCCTCTCTCTGCATATGTATTCATTCTACAATTCCTGCATCACAGACAATTTGTGACACAAAATAAATAAGGCGCTTAGTCTGAAGGTGGACTAAATAGCCAGCTGTGGCTGTTAGGAGTTCATGTAAACCAATATCTGAGATTTTTGTGATCACTTGAAATGGTTCTTTGCATACAATAAGTTTCAGCCCCTTTTATTGTTAAGTGATATTCCAGGTTTTGTTTCTGGTCTTGGGGTTTCCATTCCAGGTTTTGTTTCTTTTCCATTCCAGGTTTTGTTTCTGGTCTTGGGGTTCCCTTTCCAGGTTCTGTTTGCACATTTGTAATTTGTGGTCTCTTATTAGGGGAAGGCAGGTCTGTCTGTGCTTTACTAGAGATTAGTATCAGCCTTATTTCTTGTATTTTCTCCATATTATATTGCACTGGGGGTGAACCTGCTGCCTTTTCATGGGCAGGGCTATTGCTGTTTTATTTCTTGGAGTTAGTGCTGCCAAGATACGGCAGGTTTGATAGAAATGTACAGAGTGGGATTGGTTTGTATTATTTTACAATGCACCTGGCAGTAGAGGGAGCTTGTGATGCTGTTATTAAGATGACACCAGAATATCTTTTTTGCATGGTGAGTTGTCTTAGTTCTGCTCTGCACCCATTGTTAGGACGCAGGGGACTCCTGGGGACGTCATCTCTCAGGTGGAACCACTGCACTAGGCTTGTCCTCCATTTCAGGGCTTGCTTGAATTCTCTTACTGTTTTGGTCTCCTCTAGGAGGTTGTTTAATGTATTCACAGACTTATCTGTGAAGAAATATTTCTTCCTGCTGCTTCTTACTTCTCAGTCCTTCCCTCTTTGAGCCTTCTAGCCATGACCTTGTGCTCTAGAACTTCCTTTCCACTTCTGCTTTATTTATCAGATATTTCAATGTCTCCATTACATCCTCTTCTCTCTTCTTTTTTCTAGAGTATATTTATTTTGGTCACCCTTTAACTTTTACTGTGTTGTGTTTTGTTGTGATATAAAATGTAAAGCCTTTAGTTACATGATATTAGGAGCTACCACCCAGGAAAAAGATCTGGGCATCATAGTGGATAATACTTTAAAATCGTCGGCTCAGTGTGCTGCAGCAGTCAAAAAAGCAAACAGAATGTTAGGAATTATTAGGAAGGGAATGGTTAATAGAACGGAAAATGTCATAATGCCTCTGTATCGCTCCATGGTGAGACCGCACCTGGAATACTGTGTACAATTCTGGTCGCCGCATCTCAAAAAAGATATAATTGCGATGGAGAAGGTACAGAGAAGGGCAACCAAAATGATAAAGGGGATGGAACAGCTCCCCTATGAGGAAAGGCTGAAGAGGTTAGAGCTGTTCAGCTTGGAGAAGAGACGGCTGAGGGGGACATGATAGAGGTGTTTAAGATCATGAGAGGTCTTGAACGAGTAGATGTGACTCGGTTATTTACACTTTCGGATAATAGAAGGACTAGGGGGCATTCCATGAAGTTAGCATGGGGCACATTTAAGACTAATCAGAGAAAGTTCTTTTTCACTCAACGCACAATTAAACTCTGGAATTTGTTGCCAGAGGATGTGGTTAGTGCAGTTGGTGTAGCTGGGTTTAAAAAAGGTTTGGATAAGTTCTTGGAGGAGAAGTCCATTAATGGCTATTAATCAATTTTACTTAGGGAATAGCCACTGCTATTAATTGCATCAGTAGCATGGGATCTTCTTAGTGTTTGGGTAATTGCCAGGTTCTTATGGCCTGGTTTGGCCTCTGTTGGAAACAGGATGCTGGGCTTGATGGACCCTTGGTCTGACCCAGCATGGCATGTTCTTATGAATATCCTACACTTCATAACAGTGGACTGTGCACTTGTGTGGCACGTGGTGACTTGTTGACGTGCTTATCCCTGTGGCTCCAGAGGCCATAAGCAGAGAAGGGGCAGCAGGGCTGGTGGACCAGAGGAATTTGTTTGGCTGCTAGATCAGACCCCGAAGAACTGAGTAGGAACTGACAGAATGAGATGTGGAATGGTGCAAGGGTCAGGCTGGGAAGAAAGGAGAGAGAACTGGGGTTGTAGAGGGCTAGGATTGCAATGAGCAGAGGAAGGGGAGTGAATGGATGATAGATGGCGGTGGGAAATGGGGAGGTACGTCAGGACGAGAGGGCTGTTTCAGTATAAAGACTTTCACCACAAGCTAGATTTTACATAGTACCGCTTTCTGCCTACCCTGCTCTTTCTGAACTGAACCACAATATCTAAATCTGCCTGTGAACGTTTGCACAGAGAGCATTTCAAATATTGCTCCTTCCTTGGTCTTCCCTCTGTAAATCTTCATACCTACTCGCCAGTCCTGGGTTTGCCAATCACCAGCTAGATCAGGAACATAAACTATGCCAACCTGGGACAGAGCGAGAGTCCAGCAAGCCCAGTATCCTGTTTCAACGGTGACCAATCCAAGTCACAAGTACCCAAACATTAAATAATCCTGTGCTACGAATGCCAGCCCAAGCAGTGGCTATTCCCTGTTGATTACTAGCAGTTATGGTTTTGTATCTCTACTGCATCTCTCCTTCCTGTGCCCGCTTCCTTTCTCACCTGCCTGGATGGGGACAGCCATGTTATGAGCCATAATGTTACTAGTGAATTTTAAAATAGCAATCTAAATTATTTAAAACATGGCTGGATGGGAATGTTTGCAAGGATGTATAGAATTAATTCCATCTCCCTGCGCCACCGGGCCTGCAGAGAAGAAATATTAAAACATGGCTGGATGGGAATGTTTGCAAGGATGTATAGAATTAATTCCATCTCCCTGCGCCACCGGGCCTGCAGAGAAGAAATATTAAAACATGGCTGGATGGGAATGTTTGCAAGGATGTATAGAATTAATTCCATCTCCCTGCGCCACCAGGCCTGCAGAGAAGAAATATTAAAACATGGCTGGATGGGAATGTTTGCAAGGATGTATAGAATTAATTCCATCTCCCTGCGCCACCAGGCCTGCAGAGAAGAAATATTAAAACATGGCTGGATGGGAATGTTTGCAAGGATGTATAGAATTAATTCCATCTCCCTGCGCCACCAGGCCTGCAGAGAAGAAATATTAAAACATGGCTGGATGGGAATGTTTGCAAGGATGTATAGAATTAATTCCATCTCCCTGCGCCACCGGGCCTGCAGAGAAGAAATATTAAAACATGGCTGGATGGGAATGTTTGCAAGGATGTATAGAATTAATTCCATCTCCCTGCGCCACCGGGCCTGCAGAGAAGAAATATTAAAACATGGCTGGATGGGAATGTTTGCAAGGATGTATAGAATTAATTCCATCTCCCTGCGCCACCGGGCCTGCAGAGAAGAAATATTAAAACATGGCTGGATGGGAATGTTTGCAAGGATGTATAGAATTAATTCCATCTCCCTGCGCCACCAGGCCTGCAGAGAAGAAATATTAAAACATGGCTGGATGGGAATGTTTGCAAGGATGTATAGAATTAATTCCATCTCCCTGCCTGCAGAAAAGAAATATTTTGCAAATTTTCTTTTTTTGGTGTTGATGGTCTTTCTGCCATCATCTTCTACGGAATTAGTTAAAGGCAGTATTTTATCACTTACATCTTAACCTGGCTGCTTTTTGAATCCGCTCTGTTAAATTGCTTCATTACTCTTAGCTTTTCTGAGGCACCTCCAGTTTAATCCTGTGTGGAGTGAAGTTAATTACACTCGGGCCGATACAGTAAAGTCTGCGGGAGAGCAGGCGAACGCTCAGGCCACTCTCTTGTGCGCGCGATTCTGTATTTAAATGAGGCCTGGCGGTAAAAACAGGCAAAAGGAGCGGCGGCTGTCAGTGGGTTTGACAGCTGACGCTCAATTTTGCCGGCGTTGGTTCTCAAGCTGCTGACAGCCACGGACTCAGAAACTGGACGCCGGCAAAATTGAGCGTTTGATTTTTGACCCGACAGCCGTGGATCGACTTCAAATTTATTTTTTTTTTTACTTTTTGAAACTTTCAGGACCTCCGACTTAATATCGCCCTGACATTAAGTCGGAGGGTGCACAGAAAAGCAGAAAAAACTGCTTTTCTGTGCACTTTCCCAGTGCCCGGAGAAATTAACGCCGACCTTTCTGTATCCCGCGCGCATACCTAATAGCACCCACAACATGCATTTGCATGTTGTGGTGCTATTAGTTTCGGGGGGTTGGACGCGCGTTTTCCTCCCCTTACTGAATAAGGGGTAAAGCTAGCGCTTCCAAAACGCGCGTCCAAATGCCGGCGCTCCATACTGTATCTGCCCGACTGTGACTTAAGTGTAGCAGGAATGCTGCTGCCATCTTAAAGGTAATTCCCAAACTTTAGTAAAACTTAGCCTTTTAGTATTAATAAACACAGGGTCATGTTCTAAGAAAGAAGCTGCATTCCTCAAACATAAGAAGATTAACCTGCCCTGCTGGTTCAGACCAAGGGCCATGGAGTCCAGCAACCTCCAGGTCACAAGTATCTGGCAGATCCCAAACTTACATCAACTTCTTCATCTCTTGGGTCTGCTTCATTTTTCTGTACTCCTGGGGGAATTCTGCAAACTTTATATTGGTCAAAATAACACAATTTACATGACCTCTTTAAGTAATTACATTTTAAATTAATACAAAAAAAGTTATTACTTAGAGATGCAGAATTATAAATATTTTGAGCAGAATTTGCCTAGAAATTCACTGTAAGAGTGTCCCTTCCACTCGCTCTCCCTACTCCCCTGGCCACTTTGCCCTCTCAGGCCCCAACTCCTCCACCTGCCAGTATCTCTCTCTCCACTTCTAGGCTCAATCCCTTCCACTCTATTGCCAGTCCCAGAGTTTGACCCCGTTCTCAGTACTGCCCCTCATACAGGCTCCCTCTGTCCGTCCCTCTCTCACACACACATGTTCCCTCTCTCTAATACACATACACACACCCTCATACAGGCTCCCTCACTCTCTCTCACACACACATCCCCTCATACAGGGTCCCTCTCTCTTGCATACACACCCACCCAGGCTCCCTCTGTCCGTCCCTCTCTCACACACACATGTTCCCTCTCTCTAATACACATACACACCCCCTCATGCAGGCTCCCTCACTCTCTCGCACACACACATCCCCTCATACAGGGTCCCTCTCTCTTGCATACACACCCACCCAGGCTCCCTCTGTCTGTCCGTCCCTCTCTCACACACACATGTTCCCTCTCTCTAATACACATACACACCCCCTCATGCAGGCTCCCTCACTCTCTCGCACACACACATCCCCTCATACAGGGTCCCTCTCTCTTGCATACACACCCACCCAGGCTCCCTCTGTCTGTCCGTCCCTCTCTCACACACACATGTTCCCTCTCTCTAATACACATACACACACCCTCATGCAGGCTCCCTCACTCTCTCGCACACACACATCCCCTCATACAGGGTCCCTCTCTCTTGCATACACACCCACCCAGGCTCCCTCTGTCTGTCCGTCCCTCTCTCACACACACATGTTCCCTCTCTCTAATACACATACACACACCCTCATGCAGGCTCCCTCACTCTCTCACACACACATCCCCTCATACAGGGTCCCTCTCTTTTGCATACACACCCACCCAGGCTCCCTCTGTCCGTCCCTCTCTCACACACACATGTTCCCTCTCTCTAATACACATACACACCCCCTCATACAGGCTCCCTCACTCTCTCTCACACACACATCCTCTCATACAGGGTCCCTCTCTCTTGCATACACACCCACACAGGCTCCCTCTGTCCCTCCCTCTCACACATGTGCTCCCTCTCTCTAATACACATACACACACACTTGTACAGGCTCCCTCACTCTCTCGCACACACACATCCTCTCATACAGGGTCCCTCTCTCTTGCATACACACCCACCCAGGCTCCCTCTGTCCGTCCCTCTCTCACACACACATGTTCCCTCTCTCTAATACACATACACACACACTTGTACAGGCTCCCTCACTCTCTCGCACACACACATCCCCTCATACAGGGTCCCTCTCTTTTGCATACACACCCACCCAGGCTCCCTCTGTCCGTCCCTCTCTCACACACACATGTTCCCTCTCTCTAATACACATACACACACACTTGTACAGGCTCCCTCACTCTCTCGCACACACACATCCCCTCATACAGGGTCCCTCTCTTTTGCATACACACTCACCCAGACTCCCTCTGTCCGTCCCTCTCTCACACACACATGTTCCCTCTCTCTAATACACACACACACACACCCTTATGCAGGCTCCCTCACTCTCTCGCACACGCACATCCCCTCATACAAGGTCCACTCTCTTTCATACACACCCACACAGGCTCCCTTTCTCTTTCACACATACATCCTCACACAGGCTACCTATGTCTCTCTCTCACGCATACACCCTCACACAGGCTCGTGTCTCACACGTACTCAAACCCTTCACACGTTAGCATCCTCACGTACACACGATCCCTTTTTCATACACACGCGCTCCCAATCTCTCACACACACACACACACACACACTCCTTCACAATCTCCTCATATAGGCTCCCTCTCTCTGCTACCCACATTCAAGCATCTCCCCCCTCCCGCGCTCTCACCTCCCATGCTCTCCCTCACATCCTCCTGCTCGCCCCCTGGCTCTCTCTCGCCCCCTCTCCCTGCTCTCTCACCCTCCCCTTTCTCACAGCCCCTCCACTCCCCCACACCCTCTCCCCTTCCCTCTCTCCCCCCCCCCCTCCTCTCACACACACACATTCACTGTCACAGAGGCCTTCATCTTCCCCCAGGACTATTTTTCTGTCTTACTCCTGTATATAATTGCGTTTTATAGTTTTTAAATCTTTGCCTGCTGGACTTGAATGACAGAAGTACAGAGACAGAGAAGTCACAATACAGGAGCTTGTGTCCGTAATTCTGTCTCCAGCACTGATTTAGAGGTAGTGCCAAGGGGGCGAACGGTAAAGATCTCCTCGCACAGAGATTGATTTCTTCCCCCCATGCCCAGCCCTGTTTAATGAGGGGGAAAAGGATGGACTGCGTGGATCAGGCTGTAGGAAGTGGGGGAAGGGGCCAGGGTACGCACGCTCAGAGCTGTAAGAGGGGGGAAACCTCGGCAAGTCTTTGGCAGGAAGTGCCCATCATTTTGAGCGCACACTGAGTGCAAAAAAGAGAGAGCTTGGCCCTGTCGCCCCCAGCTCTTCTCACTGTGGGACGTCCCTTTTCCCCTCAGCCTAGGAACTTCTCTTGCAGGGCAGGTGTAGGGGGGGAGGGAAAGGGAAGGGTGGGAAAAGCTATGAGAAAGCTTTCAATCATTCCAGCTGAGGACCAAGCATGCACTAAAGCATTATTACTAAAATCAGCTCGCCGGACACAAGTCAGGGACCACAGATTGCCAAAAACATGGCTTTTTAAACCAGCGCTCTGCAACGAAGAGGAGAGAATGATCAGCTTGTAAGAATAATGCTTTGACATTAGCTTTAATGTTACCTTTATGATTTTTATGTGTCTGGTATTATCCTCTCGTAGATGATTTAGATTTTATGCATGGTCCTGATATAAGACTTTGCTTTTGTTTTTAACACGAATATATTTTACTTTCTAACCGGATGTTTTAGAACGGCAGTTTAAACTTTTATATTGTAATTTATTGGGTGCCTTACTGTAACCGTTGTGATAGTCTATACTTATACCATGGTCTATAAAAGTGAATAAATAAATAAGATAGACGGGTACTGCCGAGCACAATCTCTGTGGAAGAGAGTGCACAGGAGAATCAAACGGGTCTCTGAGTCATTGGGGGGCGGTGGGGGTGGATATGTGGCCCAAACCCACTGACATGGGTGCAACAACATCCAGATGCCCCAGTTGGGAAGTAGAGTTGGCCTGATTGGAGCCAGATGCAGCCTTCCTGGCAGACTCATGTGATTTGATTAGGACCATGACAGTCACAGCTTGGAGGCTACTATGGTTGAGACTCGGGCCAGCTGATAACACTTTGAAGCCTCATCTGAGCAACCTACCCTTCAAAAACAAGCTGCTCTTCAGTTATCTGTGCTGTATCCATCCTTTATGTGTATCAGTGTGATGTGTGCATGGGGCTCTGATGAAGATCTGCTCTTCAGTTATCTGTGCTGTATCCATCCTTTATGTGTATCAGTGTGATGCCTGAATGGGGCTCTGATGAAGATCTGCTCTTCAGTTATCTGTGCTGTATTCATGCTTTATGTGTATCAGTGTGATGCCTGCATGGGGCTCTGATGAAGGTCTGCTCTTCAGCTATCTGTGCTGTATTCATGCTTTATGTGTATCAGTGTGATGCCTGCATGGGGCTCTGATGAAGGTCTGCTCTTCAGTTATCTGTGCTGTATTCATGCTTTATGTGTATCAGTGTGATGCCTGCATGGGGCTCTGATGAAGATCTGCTCTTCAGTTATCTGTGCTGTATTCATGCTTTATGTGTATCAGTGTGATGCCTGCATGGGGCTCTGATGAAGATCTGCTCTTCAGTTATCTGTGCTGTATTCATCCTTTATGTGTATCAGTGTGATGTGTGCATGGGGCTCTGATGAAGATCTGCTCTTCAGTTATCTGTGCTGTATTCATGCTTTATGTGTATCAGTGTGATGTGTGCATTGGGGTTCTGATGAAGATCTGCTCTTCAGTTATCTGTGCTGTATTCATGCTTTATGTGTATCAGTGAGATGCTTGCATTGGGGCTCTGATGAAGATCTGCTCTTCAGTTATCTGTGCTGTATTCATGCTTTTTGTGTATCAGTGAGATGCATTGGGGCTCTGATGAAGATCTGCTCTTCAGTTATCTGTGCTGTATTCATGCTTTGTGTATCAGTGAGATGCTTGCATTGGGGCTCTGATGAAGATCTGCTCTTCAGCTATCTGTGCTGTATTCATGCTTTGTGTATCAGTGTGATGCCTGCATGGGGCTCTGAAGATCTGCTCTTCAGTTATCTGTGCTGTATTCATGCTTTATGTTTATCAGTGAGATGCCTGCATTGGGGCTCTGATGATGATCTGCAGTTCTCATGCTTGTGTCTGCAGGGGGCTTTGATTTGTTGGGAACGGCAGTGTAATAACAGGAATAAACTAATGAAGACAGGCTCTCAAGCTGTCTATGCTGTGTTCATGCTTTATATCAAAGTGATGCCTGCCTGGGGCTCTATGAAGAGTAGAAGGAAGTTATTCCTGCAGGAATAGCAATAAAAAGCTTCAACCCGCAGAGAGATCTCGGACCTCAAAACAAAAATCTTTTTACCGTTCCTTCAAATCTTGAACACTCATCTAACCCAAATAAGAGAACGAATGTTCACAACAGCAGGACCCAAACTATGGAATGAACTTCCCAAATCAATAATTAAGAGCAGAAGTAAAGCCTACGAACTTATGTAAAGAAATATCAAATAAACCACTTAATGAATATTATTATTCCAGAAATATTAGTTCTTCTCAGCACAGCAAATAATAATTCACTAAAATGTATTCAAAACTGAAACAGGAAATATCAATATTAGATTAACTGTGAATGTTTTGATTATTCAATAGAATTCAAATAGATCCATTTACTTAAATTAAGAACCTGTTAATACAATATTATGCAATTTATATAAACCGTTGTGATCTTCTGTTGGAACGACATAAATAAATAAACCCAGCACCCTGCCTGCTTTGAGCTTTTAATTGTGGGAGAGGTTAGGTAGGAAGTACTTTTTAAAACTTAAAATACTAATTCTTGAGAAATGAAATATAAATCAGGATATAAGAAGTTTTCTGTTTAAACAGGCATTGAAGTTATCCAAGAATCACTGTCTTACTTTACTTCCTGAAATTCCCTTGGTAAAGGTCCTTTTCCTTCACAGTTTGCATCTCTCTTTTCCTGTGTAAGTTACTGGGTTGTATTCCTTATGGAGATATGGAAGGGGAGGGGGTGCTGAATTTATTCCTTCACAGTTTGCATCTCTCTTTTCCTGTGTAAGTTACTGGGTTGTATTCCTTATGGAGATGTTGAAGGGGAGGGGGTGTTGAATTTATTCCTTCACAGTTTGCATCTCTCTTTTCCTGTATAAGTTACTGGGTTGTATTCCTTATGGAGATGTTGAAGGGGAGGGGGTGTTGGATTTATTCCTTCACAGTTTGCATCTCTTTTCCTGTATAAGTTACTGTGTTGTATTCCTTATGGAGATATGGAAGGGGAGGGGGTGTTGGATTTATTCCTTCACAGTTTGCATCTCTCTCTTCCTGTATAAGTTACTGGGTTGTATTCCTTATGGAGATGTTGAAGGGGAGGGGGTGTTGAATTTATTCCTTCACAGTTTGCATCTCTCTCTTCCTGTATAAGTTACTGGGTTGTATTCCTTATGGAGATGTTGAAGGGGAGGGGGTGTTGAATTTATTCCTTCACAGTTTGCATCTCTCTCTTCCTGTATAAGTTACTGGGTTGTATTCCTTATGGAGATATGGAAGGGGAGGGGTGTTGAATTTATTCCTTCACAGTTTGCATCTCTCTCTTCCTGTATACGTTACTGTGTTGTATTCCTTATGGAGATATGGAAGGGGAGGGAGTGTTGAATTTATTCCTTCACTGTTTGCATCTCTCTTTTCCTGTATACGTTACTGTGTTGTATTCCTTATGGAGATATGGAAGGGGAGGGGGTGTTGAATTTATTCCTTCACAGTTTGCATCTCTCTCTTCCTGTATAAGTTACTGGGTTGTATTCCTTATGGAGATGTTGAAGGGGAGGGGGTGTCGAATTTATTGTTTTTCTGTTTGCACTTTTCTCACATCTTGGATTATTTTCTCATTCATTTTGCTCTTTGTTCATTTCTGCCTCATCCTCCTTCCATTTCTTTTTACTTCTTTTCCAAATTTCCATTTCACAGACTCCACAACAGCCTTCTCGCTGTTATGACAAACCTTGGTTGGTAAACAGGAAAGCTGGCACTCCTGTCAGGGACTTGGATTATTCAGACATTGAGGTAGGGTAATGGGGGGAGTGTGCAGAGATCTGCTCCTGCTTCCGCTATCTAAGCAGCGCTTTCAGGCTTCTGGCTGTCCTCACACAGGAGAAGGACAGAGAGAAGGCAGGGTCTTGTACTGTTTAACCAGGAAGGACTAAAATCTCCAGCTCTTACAGCCACTAACAGACTAATAGGACTGAGCATTGAAGCCAGGATATGAGCTGCTAGAAATGATGTCTCTGTCTTCTGCTTTCTTTCTTGGTTTTACCGTGGCTGATTTGAGCTAAGATAAGTTTGATTCTGAACTTCACCGTCCAGTTTGCTGCTGCTGCTGCTTCTATTACTGCTTTTTAGTTTGTGTCTTCACATAACAGCTAAAAGTCCCTTCATACTTCCAAATCTCACTCTTTTTCATTCTTTGGGACCCAACTATTTGCTCCTTTGGGCTTCCTGCTCCATCAGACTGTGGTGCCACGAGCTTTCAGTGACAGAGCCCATCCGGGCTCCTTGCAGAACAGAGGCTGTAAATCCAGCCACAGGTGTCACTCTGCTGTTCTCCTGCTCATGTTTGACAGAGTCTGGTGTTTGTCATTTCTCATTAAGGTGACGCCATCTCAAGGAAGCAAGGTAAAAAGGCCTCACTCCAGTAGAACACCCCTGGCTGGAGATGCTGGCATCAGTTCCTTTCAAGTCTACTCAGGTGCCAAATCTAGCCGGGCAGGTAAGAAATAGCTCATACTTCCATTTTACGCTGCTTGCTGGCCTGCCCATCCCATCAGCAAGGCTGGGGATCGACTCTCAATGTCTCATCGACTCCCACGTTGGCATTGCCGCATGGCGCTGCTTCAAACCTCGGTGCCTGGTGCTTGTGCACTTAGCCCTAGAGGGAAGGCAGATCCAGGGGTCTGCACCTTACGAGGGCAGCCTTTGCCCAAGGAGCTCCTGCTTGACTTAGCACAAAGGGAGGTGAAAGGGAGGAATGGCTCCAGCTTTTCACTGACCTGCACTGATTCTCCATCTTTCAGGCCTTACTCCTCTGGATCCTCGGAGACATCTGGCTGCAGTCAGAACAATTAGCTTTTTTAGCTGCTGAGAGTCTGTCAGGCAATGAGGGCAACTGAAAACAAGTCTGACAAGAAAAGCTCAATTACCCAAACTTAGGAGAGAGAAAAGGTGCTGGTGCCTGCAGGAGCTCACGAGGCAGTGCCCGAGCAGGAACTTGCGTAGCTCTATGAGCTATAGGAGAAGAGTTTCAGTCACCCATGTCCTGGCTAATTCAGCCCTGCTTCTTGACAGAGAATAATCCAGATATGTTAGCATTTATTGTACACACACACTGGTGTTTAGTTAGGGATTGTATTGAAAACTACTTCCAACGTTTAGAACAGGCTCCAAGAGAGCAAGATCTTATGTAGGATGCATGAAGCCTGTCAGGGGGAACCGTACAACTTAAAAGCAAGTTAGCTTGTTCTGCAATGCTGCGTAATAACTCCCCAGAGTCCTAATGCAGAAGAATTTCGTATTCTGTTTCAGCCACTCCGGATTCCTTGTTATAGTTTCAGCAAATGTCATTGAAAAACTAACCGATATCAATCACACCCAACGGCTCTCACACATGCAATGTACTCCAGGCAAAATACTCATGTACCTGGTTTCTCTCTCAATTCTTGTAATCCAGCTACCATACCATAAAGGACTCTATGAGGACCACTACTCGTAGGGTCAAGGTATTTCACCAGACTCTCTCTACGGTTTCAGGTCCGTTTTACTTTATATGTATTTTTTTGTAATTTTTAGTAATTTTTACTTAGTGCAGATGAGTATCACTGCTGAAATTATATTCGTGGGATTGAAAAAGTGACTGGGTTATTACATTGGGCTGCGCAGATGAGTATCGCTGCTGAAATCATTTTCGTGTTATTACATTGTAAGTACATTGACTTTCATCCTAAACGTGATTGTTTGGAGCTTTCATCAGTTTGAAAAAGGAAAAATATATGAAAATTGATGGAAAAATCACTAAGTAAAAATTACAAAAAAATACATATAAAGTAAAACGGACCTGAAACCGTAAAGAGAGTCTGGTGAAATGCCTTGACCCTACGAGTAGTGGTCCTCATAGAGTCCTTTATGGTATGGTAGCTGGATTACAAGAATTGAGAGAGAAACCAGGTACATGAGTATTTTCTTATATTGAAAAACTAACAGCACAGTACAGATTTTAAAGAGGGAAGGGGGAAAGGCAAAAGAAGAGGCCTGTTCAAGGTCACAAACACGTGACCTTGTCATCCTGCTCTCTCTGCTTTCACCTAACCTGCACTTCATTTCTTCTTTACTGGCAGATGCCAAGAAGAACACAAGTCGCCCAAGCAGTCGCGCTGGCAGTCACGCCGGGAGCCGGCGGGGAAGTGATGCCTCGGACTTTGACCTGCTAGAAACACAGTCCGCATGCTCCGACACGTCCGAGAGCAGTGCCACGGGCTGCCAAGGCCACTCCCCAAGAGGGACATCCAGATCTTCCAAAATCCCAACCATGTCCAAGAAATGCACTACTGCCACCCCAGCCAAGACGCCGGGCCCAAAGAGATAATATTCACTGTACAGAAGAAAGCTTTTTCAATCCTTTTTACCACACTGCGTGCATTGGATGTATATTTATTCTAAGAGGGGAGAATGATATTGTTCAATGTGTAAAAGAACAATTGTGTTCAGAAGCTGCCTTATTTCTTTTTTTTCTTATTGCAAGTTAATATTTTCATGCTATATTCATAAAATTTCAGTCCAGGCAAATCTCCATGTAGACTGGGGTGTGGAAAATAGGAAAGCTTTGAGAGAGAAAGAAAAATTAAAATAATGAAGTGTGAAAAGATATGATTATGATTTTGGTGCAGGGAATGGAACTGCTTCTCACTTTTAGGGTTATAACCTAAAACTGCATCTATAGAAAGATAACTTGCTACATAAGTGATATTTATGATCTCCCAATAGTGCGAGACCTACATCGAACCTCATACAGAGGCTTAGAAGCTCATGTGAAATGCAACTCTGCTTTTGTTTGAAGTCTGAGCTTTTACAAGAATGAAATGGAGTTCATAGGAATTACAAATCACTATAATGAAATGTCTCAGCTTAAGATTTTAAGGACTTATAGCTCTACTTCTGTATTCAGGGGTGAACAAAACATAGTCGATAAATCATGTGCTGCAAGCTTCCTGGGCTGAATTATGAAAGGTATCCTTTTTAGACGAGTGGTAATGTGTGGGGGTGATGTCACAGGAAGTTCCTCGTTGTCACTTCCTGAATCGGTTCAGATTCTTGAAAGTGGCTGCCATGCTTGATTGCACACGTTTTCACTTGAGTATCTAACTCGCAATTGTCAATTACAGAATTTTATTTATCAGCATTTTCTTTCTATTTATTTAAATGTTCATTCCACTTTGAACTGGACTGAGATGTAAATTGTATAAATTCTGTTCCTAGCTGGAAGCTGGATTTGGAAACACTTAAAACTGCTTTCTTTACACTAATCTCACCAGCACACTTGCTAGCAGAGTTGACTCTCACTTTTGTATGCTGCTTTTCTTTTGAGATAAAATCAACTGATAAAACTGACCATGTTGGGGGAAAAGACTGTGTCTAAGTTCTTGTATTTATTAAGTATTGTTACTATTTAGCGCTGACCTTGTTGCTGTGTGATTCTCAATTTATTTGAGGCTGAAATTGAAGCTGTACCAATGATATGTTTCAGAAAAACATTTTGTATTAAAATTGCTTGCAGTAATATTCATTTGTTCTTACCTGTACCTTTCGCTAAACTTCAAGATTGTCCGAGCACTAGCACAAATGGGGATAGAAGGTTTCCTGGATATGAGATTAGCCATGGTCATTGTACAGAATCTTTACACTCTGCCTTCTCATTTTGTGCAAGGGCCCCTACAATCACTTTAAGTGCCTGCTGGAGAAATTATCAGATGGAACTTTGTTCTGTCACACATTAATTGTGAGGGTAACTTTTGTTGTTAAGTTTACTATATATTTGCTTACATTCTCTATCAGACTATTTAGTATGTTTGCAATATTTTAGGTTACCTCAATCAAACTACAGTACGTGTGTGAAGCACTAAGAACATAAGAAGTGCTCTGCTGGTCAGTCTAAGATCCATTAAGCCCAGCATTCTGTATCCGACAGTGGCCAGTTCAGCTCACAAGCACCCATAAGAACATAAGAACAACATAAGAAAATGCCAGACTGGGTCAGACCAAGGGTCCATCAAGCCCAGCATCCTGTTTCCAACAGTGGCCAATCCAGGCCACAAGAACCTGGCAAGTACCCAAACACTAAGTCTATTCCATGTAACCATTGCTAATGGCAGTGGCTATTCTCTAAGTGAACTTAATAGCAGGTAATGGACTTCTCCTCCAAGAACTTATCCAATCCTTTTTTGAACCCAGCTACACAAACTGCACTAACCACATCCTCTGGCAACAAATTCCAGCGCTTTATTGTGCGTTGAGTGAAAAAGAACTTTCTCCGATTAGTTTTAAATGTGCCCCATGCTAACTTCACATCTACCCGTTCTAGACCTCTCATGATCTTAAAGACCTCTATCATATCCCCCCTCAGCCGTCTCTTCTCCAAGCTGAACAGCCCTAACCTCTTCAGCCTTTCCTCATAGGGGATATAAGAACATAAGAAATTGCCATGCTGGGTCAGACCAAGGGTCCATCAAGCCCAGCATCCTGTTTCTAACAGAGGCCAAACCCAGGCCACAAGAACCTGGCAAGTACCCAACACTAAGAAGATCCCATGCTACTGATGCTATTAATAGCAGTGGCTATTCCTTAAGTAAACTTGATTAATAGCCATTAATGGACTTCTCCTCCAAGAACTTATCCAAACCTTTTTTGAACCCAGCTACACAAACTGCACTAACCACATCCTCTGGCAACAAATTCCAGCGCTTTATTGTGCGTTGAGTGAAAAAGAATTTTCTCCGATTAGTCTTAAATGTGCTACTTGCTAACTTCATGGAGTGCCCCCTAGTCCTTCTATTATTCGAAAGTGAAAATAACCGAGTCACATCTACTCGTTCAAGACCTCTCATGATCTTAAACACCTCTATCATATCCCCCCTCAGTCAACTCGTCTCCAAGCTGAACAGCCCTAACCTCTTTAGTCTTTCCTCATAGGGGAGCTGTTCCATCCCCTTTATCATTTTGGTCGCCCTTCTCTGTACCTTCTCCATCGCAACTATATATTTTTTGAGATGCGGCGAAAAGAATTGTACACAGTATTCAAGGTGCGGTCTCACCATGGAGCGATACAGAGGCATTATGACATTTTCCGTTCTATTAACCATTCCCTTCTTAATAATTCCTAACATTCTATTTGCTTTTTTGACTGCTGCAGCACACTGAGCCGACGATTTTAAAGTATTATCCACTATGACACCTAGATCTTTTTCCTGGGTGGTAGCGCCTAATATGGAACCTAACATCGTGTAACTACAGCAATGGTTACTTTTCCCTATATGCAACACCTTGCACTTGTCCACATTAAATTTCATCTGCCATTTGGATGCCCAATCTTCAAGTCTTGCAAGGTCCTCCTGTAATGTATCACAGTCTGCTTGTGATTTAACTACTCTGAATAATTTTGTATCATCTGCAAATTTGATAACCTCACTCGTCATATTCCTTTCCAGATCATTTATATATATATTGAAAAGCACCGGTCCAAGTACAGATCCCTGAGGCACTCCACTGTTTACCCTTTTCCACTGAGAATATTGACCATTTAATCCTACTCTCTGTTTCCTGTCTTTTAACCAGTTTGTAATCCACGAAAGGACATCGCCTCCTATCCCATGACTTTTTAGTTTTCGTAGAAGCCTCTCATGAGGGACTTGGTCAAACGCCTTCTGAAAATCCAAATACACTACATCTACCAGCTCACCTTTATCCACATGTTTATTAACCCCTTCAAAAAAATAAAGCAGATTTGTGAGGCAAGACTTGCCCTGGGTAAAGCCATGCTGACTTTGTTCCATTAAACCATGTCTTTCTATATGTTCTGTGATTTTAATCTTTAGACCACTTTCCACTATTTTTCCTGGCATTGAAGTCAGGCGAACTGGTCTGTAGTTTCCTGGATCATCCCTGGAGCCCTTTTTAAATTTTGGGGTTATATTAACCACCCTCCAGTCTTCAGGTACAATGGATGATTTTAAGAACATAAGAAATTGCCATGCTGGGTCAGACCAAGGGTCCATCAAACCCAGCATCCTGTTTCCAACAGAGACCAAACCAGGCCACAAGAATCTGGCATTTACTCAAACACCAAGAAGATCCCATGCTACTGATGCAATTAATAGCAGTGGCTATTCCCTAAGTAAACTTGATTAATAGCAGTTAATGGACTTCTCCTCCAAGAAGTTATCCAAACCTTTTTTGAAAGATTTTAATGATAGGTTACAAATTTTTACTAACAGATCTGAAATTTCATTTTTTAGTTCCTTCAGGACTCTGGGGTGTATACCATCTGGTCCAGGTGATTTACTACTCTTCAGTTTGTCAATCAGGCCTACCACATCTTCTAGGTTCACCATGATTTGGTTCAGTCCATCTGAACGGGTGCCTCCCTGACATCCTCTTCAGTAAACACCGAAGCAAAGAAATTGTTCAATCTTTCCACGAAGGCCTTATCTTCTCTAAGTGCCCCTTTAACCCCTCGATAATCTAACAGTCCAACTGACTCCCTTGCAGGCTTTCTGCTTTGGATATATTTTTTAAAGTTTTTACTGTGAGTTTTTGCCTCTACGGCCAACTTCTTTTCAAATTCTGTTAGCCTGTCTTATAAATGTCTTACATTTAACTTGCCAATGCTTATGCATTATCCTATTTTCTTCTGTTGGATCCTTCTTCCAATTTTTGAATGAAGATCTTTTGGCTAAAATAGCTTCTTTCCCCTCCCCTTTTAACCATGCCGGTAATTATTTTGCCTTCCTTCCACCTTTCTTAATGTGTGGAATACATCTGGACTGTGCTTCTAGAATGGTATTTTTTAATAATGTCCACGCCTCTTGCACACTTTTTACCTTTGTGACTGCTCCTTTCAGTTTTTTTTCTCTTTTTCTCATTTTATCAAAGTTTTTCTTTTGAAAATTTAGCTTACTGTCCCCCTTCCAGTCATTAATTTAAATTTGATTGTATTATGATCACTATTGCCAAGCGGCCCCACCACAGTTACCTCTCTCGCCAAATCTCCACTGAGAATTAGATCTAAAATTTCTCCCTCTCTATTTGGTTCCTGAACCAATTGCTCCATAAAACTGTCATTTATTCCATCCAGGAACTTTATCTCTCTAGCATGTCCTGATGTTACATTTACCCAGTTAATATTGAGGTAATTGAAATCTTCCATTATTACTGCACTACCAATTTGGTTAGCTTCCCTAATTTCTATTGGCATTTCACTGTCCATCTCACCATCTTGGCCAGGTGGACAGTTGTGTGTCTTTGCCCATTTTACTAACCAGTGTAATCTCTGTTGGCACTTTGCAGTTTCTGTATTGTGGCCAAGTGGGTGGTTATATATACTCACTATTATACTCTTCCCTTTTATCCTTGGAATTTTTATCCACAAGGATTCTAGTGTGCTCTTTAATGCTGGAAGCCGAACTAGTGCATAGGCCCTGTCACTCCCCACACGCAGGCAGGGAATTAATGCCTGAAAACTGGATGTCTGTAAAGGCCACAGTTTTATACAATGTCACAATTATCAAAACAATCAATTGTACTCAAGCTAGGATTTTCAATGGATAAAAATCAGGCTTTGCCCGCCATATACCAAGCAAGGCAGCATCTTTTAACCCAGCCCTCCGCCTTGTTTCCAATCAAGGGGGCCACAATTCCTGAGGCATAGCCCTGACTCAGCATTTGGCATAAAGGCACTCTTTTTGTGAGCCTAGTGACTGACCTACTTTTAATAAAAATAAACTGCATTTAAAGCTCCCCAATGGCCCGGGTATCCACCAGAACCTGCACAGGTACCTAATCCTAGCACTGCCTATCTGCAGTGTATGCGAGAGTAGGGCCAGTAGCTCTCTTTTAACAGGTCCCCTTTAGTGACTCACTCGGGCCCTTCCTATTCCTTATGTCCAGCGCTCGAGTGACACAGGTGGAGAGAGAGGGTGTGACGCAGGGCAGTGACATTTGAGAAGGCCTTTTAAGCCCCTGCTCCTGTTTATCCCTGAGAGTGAGATACAAGTAATAGATCAATTGTAGGGGATCTGTCAGGTACTTATCCACAAAGCATAATCTATAGTGCATTTTTTGCACCACTGTGACACCCTTTTTAAATTTTCTTTCTTATAAATTATTTGGTGTTCAGTCTAGATTAGTAACTTGAATATGAGCTAGTGAATTACTCATGTTCGGTAGTTCTGTATGTAACAACTTTCCAGTATGGAGCTTGGACAGAAAATATGGTACAGGAGAGTAATTACTTTCATAGGTACAGCAGAGTTGTTTACCTGTAACAGGTGTTCTCCAAGGACAGCAGGATGTTAGTCCTCACACATGGGTGGACATCATCGAATGGAGCCCCGGTCTGGAACTTTGATCTCAAAGATTCTAGAACTTTCAAACATGCCCTACTGAGCATGTGCAGCTGTGGTCACCCTGCCCCCTAGGCAGAGTCCCTCAGTCCATGACATAGCTAATACATGGAGAAAACAACTCCCAGGGGAGGCGGGTGGGTTTCATAAGGACCAACATTCTGTTGTCCTCAGAGAAACACCTGTTAGTTAAGCAACTCTGCTTTCTCTGAGGACAAGCAGGATGATAGTCCTCACACATGGGTGAATCCCAAGCTATAGGCTGTCCAAGCAGGACAAAATGGGAAATCCGCACAGTGCTGAAGGCACCAACTCTTTCCCTTTAGCCTGTGAAGCAGCCGACCCACAATGGGGTCTAGGTGGGAAGAGTTGGGTTCTACAAAGAGAAAACCATAGAAACAACTGAGACACAAAACCCCCATGCATAGCAGGGCGCCTAAGACAAAGGAGTGATATGAGTGCCAGCAAGAAACATACTTCACATCATGGTAAAAATTACAGGCAGGGTTTCGGATCAGGAAACCCTGACAACGACATTAGGTCTAGAACCTTCTAGATACAGGAAAAAGATAAGTAGCACTCTTGGACAAAGAATGCATAGTTTCCTTCATTGTTACAAGACAACCGAAAACCAACTGGGACCCGAAAGCTCCCCAGAAAAAAAAAACAGCGGTCCACTGGCATCTGAAGGACAGAATGCATCTGCAGAAGCGTGCCCATGTTTGGCTGATGGGCACAATGAGCAGAAACACCCAAGCAACACTTGGAAGAATAATCAGCAACAATGGCAGGGTCTGTGACAGACCCTGCAAGACAAACCACTAGACCTAGCTGACCATGCAGGACAGCATCAAGAGTTTCAGGGGAAGAAAGGCAATCCTCAAATGGAATCACTAGCCAAACCCTTGAGCAGGGAGATAAATTAGGCCTGAAGCTCACCCACATTGCACCCTGTCAAGGGCAGGGTTATCCATCCTGTCTACAGGATAATTCAGGTGAGCAGGAAGCCACTTTGGACAACCTAGTGAAGTGTTACAAGCTAAAGGCAGTACTGGCCAGAACTTGGCAAAAATATAGGGAAAGGTGTATCTTTCCCTGCAGGTATACACTAAGATAATACCACAAATGCCCTAGCTTTTCCTCCTCTCCCCTCGACAGTCCAACTGGACTGCAAGGTTAAGAACAAGTCTCAACCCCAAGCAAATAACTCACTGCCGATTCCAGTAGGGAGTTAAACCAAGATAGAGCCCTCAGTCTGTGCTAGGAACAGCTGAAACCGAGAGCGAATTGCCCAGGGAAGAAATCCAGAAACACTCCACGCAGAGACAAGAAACCAGGGTGCCGTAGGTGCAGACCCCTGTTGAACAGGATTTCTTCACTGGCCTGGAAACCCTAAGAGTACTAGGGCAGGGTCGGTGTGATCTCAGAACAGATTGTCACAAACCTGTTTTAGGTATTAATATGTCAGCCATGCTTACATATACTTCCCCCAAGGAAGCACGCGGTCCAGTAAATGGAACAATCACTCCCCTGTCCACAGACAGGGTTATCCCTAAAATGGGAAAGTATAGCTTGCAAGCCACTGCAACCAAAGAGTAGCACCTCTATTGCGGGGTCATTTGTCCTCCAACTACCTCAGCCATGGATATGGCGATAGGCTGAAAAGCATACTTGCCAATTAGATGGATTAGAACCCTCCTCACTGAGGTAGGTTCGCTGGGGGTGAGAATGACTGGCAATAGTGATCCTTATCAAAAAATGCCTGTTGAGCTCAGCAGGTATCAAAGGTGACTCCTGGATGTGAAAAATCCCTAAACTTCTCAAGGGAGCTACTCTGGAATGCCTCGCTTGCAAAAAAAGACCTGCTGTGCCTTAGGACAACCTAAGGAGAGTGCTACCGCTCGACTGGCTCTCAGAGCCGGTGAGAAACCGAGAATGGTTGCCAGTCAGAAGCAGTAACATCCCTTTTTTGGAAAATGAGAACAAGAGACACCCTTTTGAAGGGATGGGAAACCCATAAGGAACCCAGACGAAACTCCCCTTCCTGAAGGGACAGGAAAGCAACAGGAATCGGGGCCTCCCAATCCCAAAAAACTTTCAACTCTCCAGTTGAGAGTTGTTACAATTCCTGATCGCTGAAGTTCAGAAGCAGCCAATCTGTCACCTGCAGCTTCCCTCAGATGGGGTAAGCCACCACAAAAATCCACAGAGGGACCCCAGTAAAAACTGTCCAATGACTACCGCTGCTGTCCCCCACTCCTGGCCTTCAAGGAAAGGCACAGATTCAAAGAATCGAGGCACCAATTCAGAGATAACATGCAAGGGGTGGAGCCACAGGGGCATCCCCGCAAAGGGTTTTGTGACTCGGGAGGGGTCAAACACATATTCCTCTTCTGAGAAAGGAGAAGATTCCCCTCCAATTCAAATTGCATCTGACACAGGTTTAAAAAGCATCTACACTTGGTAAGATCACTTTCATACCTTGGAGGTGGAGGCAAATGAAGCATGGAAGGAGTAGGCTGGACCAGCAGTATCTGAGCTGGTCTTTTCCCTAAGGGTTTGACCAGGAACGCAGTCCTAGGTTGGTCCTGTGGCTGTAACGCAGAACTGGTTGTGCCCATCACGAGGGGAACTCACGCTCTCTCTCTCTCTCTAGAGGGCAACTGGAAGAATAGAGCCCTCCATTGTAAAAGCACGCTGACTAGTACTCATACAGTGGTATCGCATCCTGTGGATCGCGGTCCACCTACGAACCCACTCACCATGCTTGTGGGTAGAATCCCACGGTGCAGCAAGGACCGAGCACCTTCTGTTGGGCATTGGCTACTCCCTGCCAAAAAGTAATCACAGAGTGTGTGATGCCTTCCTTGCCAGTGCTTTCCAGCACTTTGTAGTGCAGAACTGTTGAGGCCCAGTTAACTGAGGAAATTTCAAATAAGGATTGTCCACTGATAACTAAAATTAAGGCATCTAAATTAAGTGCATCTTGGTACCATAAAAAATTTAGGAACCTAAAAAAGTATTAAGAAATAAAGAAAAAAAATGGTGAACAAAATAACACAATACAAAACTTAACCTTGTATAGAATATGCCTTGGAAAATACAAAAACCTTATTAACCAAACTAAAAGAGTATTGGTCCAAAAAAAATGTGACATAAAATTCAACCCAAAAATTTTGTTCCGTCAGTAGCATCCTTTCAATCTGCAGGCTGTAAGATACAGCGAAGACTGCATCGGGTATCGCAGAGATCCCCCTTCCTGTGAGATGAGGTCCCCTTTGTGACCTAGGGGAATAGGTGGAGCTATCGACAGTTGGACGAGGTAAGCATACTGTGGTTGTCATGGCGATGCTGGGGCAATCAGGATTAAGTCAGTGACATCCTCCATGCACTTCTGCACAGTGCGGGGTAGTAGAGGAATGGGAGGGTAGGCGTAGAGGAGACACCCCATAGACCACAGGATGAGAGAGGCATCCGGCACTGACCTCAGTGGGCTTGGGAACATGGAACAGAACTCGCGTTCCTTTCTATTTTGCACCATCGCGAAGAGGTCTATGATTGGAGTACCCCACTGAGCGAATATGCGGTCTGCTACCCTCTGGTTCAGTCTCCATTCGTGTGGATGAAAATCCTGCTCAGGCAGCCTGAGCACATGTTCGCTCTCCCTGGGAGGTAAGTAGCTTGCAAGCTGATGGAGTGCTGGGCAGCCCTCGCCAGAATGGCTATCGCTTCCTTGCAGAGCTTCCAAGAGCCTGACTACCCCCCCCCCCCCCCTTTGTTAATGTAAAACATGGTCAGCTGATAGTCATGGTTCACATGGACAATCTTCCCTTGTACCTGATCCAACAAAGGTGAGCAGGGCATTCCGGATCGCTCGAAGCTCCAAGAGGTTTATATGTTGAGCCCTCTTCAATGGTGACCCTAGGCCCTGCGTCCTTAGATGGCCGGTGTGGGCTCCCTATCCCGTCCGTGAAGTATCTATGATTAGTATGACTTCGTGAGGCGTTAGCCAGTATAACGCATCCCTCGTGAGTGATGGGCATAACCACCAAACTATGTCGTTGCGCATGGAGCAGGTCAGGCAGATCGTGTGCAACAATGGTTGCCGATGCTGAGTCCACTGAACCTTTAGACCCCACTGTATGCGACACATGTGTAGCCTGGTGTGGGGAACCACAGAGATTGATGCCACCATGTGGCCAAAGAGTGTGGGGATTTGATGGGCTGACATGCGGGTGGACAACAGCCACTTGGCTAGGTTGTGTAAGGTGTCTGCGCGGTTGATGGGCTAGAATGCCCTCTGGGACAGCATGTCAATTTTTGCTCCTATAAACTGTAGGATTTGGGTCAGCTGGAGACTGGATTTCTCGTAGTTGATCACTAGTCCCAGACCCTGAAGGCACTCTATCGATTCTTTCAGATGCAGTGTCAGTGTTGTGGCATCTGTGGCTTCGAACAGCCAATCGTCCAAGTATGGGAAGAGTTTAATCCCCTTTCAATGGAGGTGGACCACCACCACTGCCAGACATTTGGTGAAGACCCTGGGGGAAGACGGCAGACCAAAGGGGAGTACTTTGTATTGGTAATGCTGCCACTGGACTTGGAAGCACAGGTACCGCCACGAGGAGTGGTGCATTGGAATGTGGAGCTGAAAGAAAGGTAGGATCATCTTCAAGGCCGTCATCTTGAATTTCTCCTTGAGGAGAAATTTGTTCAGCTTTCGGAGATCCAAGTTGGGGTGAAGGCCTCCCAACCTCTTGGGTATGCAGGAGTATGGAGAATAGAATCACTTTCCCTGTTGACGCAGTGAGATCACCTGGATGGCCTGGGTGAGAAGCGAAGGCAGCTCGACCCGGAGAATCTGCGGTTTTGAGGGGTCCCTGGGAGAGACCGCTTTCCAGGGAAGCATGGGGGAGTGCTTGAAGTTCAGTCGATAACCTTTGCAAATGATGTCCTGTACCCAACGGTCAGAAGTGATTGTGGACCAGGTGGGGAATAATTGTGCTATTCTTCCCCTGAATGATGTTGAAGGTGGCAGCCCTGCATGTCTATACTGTATGTCTATACTGTATTTCGACCATAATGACTTTAGTTTTGCCCTTACAGTTAATTTGCTCCCGCGTTATACCTAAATATTATTAATTAATAGTTTTATTGTTAATGAAGTTAGCATTTTATGTTAAGACCTTTCTGTTTATCGTTTACTGTGTTTAAACTGTTATACGTAAAGCTGGTTGCTAATTTATTGTTTCACTGTAAACTGAGGTGATGTATTGCTATACGTACCTCGGTATAAAAGAATCCATAAATAAATAAAAATAAATAAATGTCTTAAAACCTTTGCGGGGGTTTCAGTGTGGGGGTGGATGGCTGGCGTTGCTGACATTGGCCTCTAGATCTGCCTTGTTGCTTTTCTTGCTGGGGAGTTTGGCACGGCAGCTGGAAAGCCGGCCCCCTGTACAGCAGATAGGAGTGGAATGGTCGCTGCTGGAAGCTGGGTTTGCGGTACGTCGAATAGTAGCTTTTCACACTAGTAGAAGGCTCAGCCGGGGAAGCTAGTGACAGGACCGCCACATTCTGCTCTTTTAGCAATGACTTTCTCGCAACTTTTCCCCAAATAGGTTGTCACCTTTGCAGGGAAAAAATGCTAGCTTCTCATGCACATCCTCCCTAATTGCACTGGCTCTCAGTCAAGTCAGGCATCGGGCTGCTATAGCTGAGACAGACGCTCTTGACAATGTTTCAAAGGACTCCTAGATGGTACGGAGGAGGTGCTGAAACCCTTCATGTCCAGAACTGGTTTGCGGAGCCCTACGGGTGATGAGTCCTCGATTAAGAAGGGTTTTAGTGACTGGAGGCACTCCTAGAGGTACTGGGTGATGTAGAATTGGTGTTGTATTTTGGCACCCAGCATTGTGGACTAGAAGGACCGTTAACCAAAGTCATCTAGGTAGTGGTTATCCTTTCCAGGCGGTGCATTTGAGTACAGTCTCATCGTCTTGGCGCACTTCATAGCGGACTCTATGACTATGGAGGCATGTGGAAATTGAGGAGAGGAGTAGTATGGGAACTCTCATCCAGGACTTTAGGTCTGTCTTTCTGGAAGTTTGCATGGTAGAGAGAGGTGACTGCCAGGACTTCTCCAGCACCATGTCAAGGACATTGTGAGAGGGAAGGGCCATTTGTTCGGAGGGCACCTCAAAAACCTTTAGAATACCCATGACCTCTGCCCTTGGGTCAGGGATATTCTTGATCTCGATGTTTAGCCTTGCTTCCACCTTTTCAATGAATTTTGAATAGGAGAGGTCCTCTGGCAGGGAGGAGAGCTCAGGTGGTTCCTCCGGCGGGTCATATGGCATCCCCATAGATGACCCCCAATGATGAGGGTAGCGAGCCTTGGGAAGGTGAACTTGTTTGAGTAGAGAACTGGGGAGAAGGAGAACGTGCTCTTTTCAGCAGCTTCTCCTTGGCTGGTTGCATGCCCTCCTCCAGCGGGCCTTCACCAGATGACGGACTAGCCAGAGGAGGAGTATGGTCACTGGGCTCCAGGAATGCAAAGAGCCTGAAAGAATAGCTGAGATCTGGGAGATGGCCTGTTCCACTAGGGTTCTCTTGCTGAAAGCAGGAGCGGGCAGTAGTGGAGGGTGTTTCCCTCTCCACCTTAGAGGGGAGTGTATGGGCCCTTGAAGGACTTGGGATGGCGGCAAGAAAAATGTCCTAGTCTGGACCTCGAGGTCGGTGTGCCAGAGGGGGGGGTACCACCAGTGGAAGGCAGGGTCGGTCCACCAACAGTTCCTGTAGTTGAGGAGATTTCTTTTGCTTGGATATAGAGGAGACATCAGAGTACACCCTCAGAGATGAGGACAAGGAAGCTTCGGAGTCAGGATATTCGGACAAGGAAGCTACATCCCTCCCCTGTGGGTCCTGCCGATGTTTGTGTAAATGCTGCTTCGTGGAGTTCTTATGGCGTGGAGCAGCTTAATCCTGGGCCCGATCTCGCTGAGGTCGCATCTGTCCGTTGATGGGCTGCACACTGTGTCATGTCAGGGCTTGAGGCTGTGCGTTGAGTGTCGGTGTGTCCAGCATCGGTGCACCGATCGCCCGACGCATGTGTGGGACGATTCTGCGTCGGTGTCCAGAGCCGGTCGACGCGTTTGGGCTCCTGTGTCAGTCTCACTGGTTTTTGCATCGTATCGGGCGGACGATGCTCCTGTTCCAGCGACTCCTGGGCCGTGGCAGCTGACTCGGGGGAGGGGGCCAGGGTCTTTGGCTGTGGGAATCTTGGTTCTTTTGGCTTTACCTTGAAGCGCGAGGGAGGAGGTCCTTTTTCTCTTCTCAGGACATTCGGTGCTGGGCCCCAGCGAGGAGTTGGGACTCTCTTGGTGGTGCACAGGAGCCCCCGTAGCCCACTCTGAGTCGAGCTATATTTTCTGCATGCTACTGCGGGGAGACATGCGACCACAGTCGTGGCAGGACAACTGGTCATGGTCCAGGCCCAGGCAGACTTAGCAGTAGTTGTGGCCATTGGTGATGGATATCACCTTACCGCACTGGTCTTGGCCACATGATAGCACTGAAAAGTACTCTTAGTTTCTTCTTCTTCTTTTTGTTTTTTTTGTTTGAAAAAGGCTGAGGAGAAAAAGCTGCATGTGAGATTGGCAGCTTGGAAAAACAGACTGAGGAGACAGAGGAGGCTAATCTGTGTGGGAAGAGGCATGCAGCCACACAGAGGAGAGCTCTGTAAGAGCTACATAAAGCTCTGCCTCGAGGCCGCCCAGAGGCTAATTCAGCCCTGCTACTGATGGCAAAATGGCCTTTTACAAAATTGCCTGCTCAATAGGCAGGTAACTTACATGCGTATGTCATGTTTGCACGTAAAATTACCTGCACTAAATGGAGGTGTTCTCAGCGTGGAATTGGGGATATGTTTGCATTTTCAAAAGTATACATGGAACATTTCCCCACACCTTTCTGCATGCAATTGAGTAGATGTAACTGTGTGCAGGTAGTTTTAGAGAGAAATTTCAAAAGGGAACATCTGCATGTATTATCTTTTTGAAAATGGGTATAACTTATGTGCTGGTTTGCCTTCTAATTTATGCAGGCTTCTACAAAATTAGCTCCTAAATAACTAGTTTCTGAAACTGCTGCTTACAGCCCTCAACTGGGCCTACAGAAGCAGTAAGCTAGTGGTTACTTCTTCCAGGTCATGATTTACCTTAGGCATGCTACTCACTCTCTGGAAATCTACTACACAATCCAATCCTAATTTTGTTTTTCATAATTTCTTTTATCTACTTATTTTTTCTAGTACAGTTTCATTCTCATTAATAGCTCCTATCAAATTGAGACACGACCCCCAAATCATCTTCTACTGACAGAAAGCCTGCAGTCTGTTCTCCTATCCCATCTTTAACAGACACTGAGATTCAGTCTCCTGTTGCAGTGCAATGGGTGTGGATGAACTGTGGGCCTGTACTGAAACAACTGACTGTCCCCTGCTGGGAGTATGGGATTGGAGTACAGAGAATTAGTACCTGCTGTAGCTCTTGAAGAAAACACCCATCCATCGCAGGAGCCACTGAGGGGCTGCTGATGCTGGTCTCAAATGCAGCAGCGAGAGATCCCAGACAGAAAAATGCACACAAACCCTGGTCCTCCAAAAGAAGCACCAACATCCAAAGTAAATCAGTAAGAAAAAGACTCTTAAAGGTTAATTTTAAGAGATGTGCATGCCAAAAAGTGCAGATGTAGGCACATGCACGTCTCCAATCGCTTATATAAACCTGTCACATCCATGCACAAGTAGTAATGCAAGAATATCTTGCATTGAGTAAAAAAAAATGCACATATGTAGTGAAGTGAATGGGTGTGCATCCGGGTCCATTTCAGTGCAAACTTACTTCTGCTATCGGTCAGCTGTAAATTTGAATAAAACTATATTTAACCACATATAAAGTGCTTGAGGGGTCTGGGGGAAGTGCAAACTAAATGTGGGAGCTTGATGCCTTAGATATAGACTAGTGCATGAACTAGTTAAACTGGTCCTTTCCTTCACATGTGCATATTTTAAAACGTACTCACGTGTGCGTGCAAATGCTGACTGTCCCTGGCTATTCACATGCTTAAAATTAGGAGCACACATGTACGTGCAAAGCTTACTTTATAACGTGCGCAGGATATAAGGTTTCAGCATATGTTGCCGCACACCCGTATACACATCAATAGATGGGCGCCCGCACACTCATTTTAAAGTTACAAAGTGTTGCTCTGTGAGAAAAGCCTTGAGATCTCCAGCTACTCAACATTTAACAAAAGTAGATTACCTTTTTATTTCCAACTGCCTTGGGTGTGTACATGTCCTTTTGTAGTTTTTGTCTAGTGCGACTTACTAGCCATTTCTTTTGTCAATCCACTAAAATATCTTGGATCTATGAATGCTTTGGAGCTGCTGAGACTTAAGAAATATTCTACAATTTCTCTTTAAGGCGAGCCTAAGACATTCTAAGCACAGTGGTTAAAGTTTGAGTTAACACCTATAATCTAATTTTTTGTCAAACTGGAGCGAGAGGGAGGGAAGAAGGGAGGAGGTGGAAAAACCCAAGGGAGCTCGAAAGCAGGCAGTGCCGCTTTCAGTATAACAGGGCAAGAGTGAAAACCAGAATCCAGCAATCGGCTCAAGCACCTCTGAAATCTACCAAGGACTTTCAATCACCAGAAAAGTGACCAGAGAGAGGGAGGAAGGAGTCTGCAAGGCAGGAGGCTGTAAGATCTTTTTAAGTTAAACAACTTTTCTCCTTTAAAGAACAACATAACACTTTTCTTCTTCTTCCTTCCTGCATGCAAGCAGAATACGATGCTAGTATGAAGTATGTTGGACCAGGGAAGGAACACGTTTAGGAGTAAATATTCTGAGGCTCAGTTCTAGAAGGAAACATATTTTGAAACTGCTTATACTCATACTTTATGGGCAAAACGAAGATTTAGTGTTCTTTCAAATAGTAAGAGGACTTTCCGAGCTGAGTTTCTGAAAGTGTGTGATAGAGCACAAAGTTTCAGACGCTGCTGAAGCAGGAAGGTTTCCTCCCTCAATCACCACAATTTATTTTTTTTCTTAATAAACAAGTTACAATTTTTCCTCTTCCAAAAAAAACAAAAACCCCTTCCAGAAGGCTTCATACCAGTTTATTTTTTGAAAAAACAGCGCACTTCACAGCCTTTAATTTCAAAGCCAGTTTCTGAATGGGCTGCTTGTGAAGGACCATTTCTTATGAAAAGACTTCCCTCACTTTGCTTACCCAAAAAAAAACCCTGACTAGTACTTTGGAAAAGAGCAATTATTGCAACATGAAAATATCAGTGGAGATAAAAGTGAAGGACTGGACATGGCCAGTTTTGGCTTTGATATTTGTTCATGGAGTTCTCTGGGACTTGGCCACTGGAAGCTTTTTAAAAAATCACCTCCATTCGAGTTTCATCCAGCGGAGACTGAGCGGGCGAGAAAAGCGTGAAATTCAAAGGGAGATCCTGTCCATCCTTGGATTGTCCGGGAGACCTCGACCTCCTAGTGGAGGGAAGCTGCCTTCATCAGCGCCCCTCTTTATGCTGGACCTTTACCATGCCGTAGCAAGTGAGGAAGAGGAAGATGGGGTGCAAGGGGTATCCCGCGCAGTGCAGACCAGCCTGAGTACACAAAGCCCTCCTCTGGGGGCAGTTATCAGTGAGGCAGACACAGTGATGAGCTTTGTCAACATGGGTGAGTGCTGCATAACACAATGAAAAAAGCTGCAAATACGTCTTATGGACAGAAGAGTTTGCAGTTTAAAAATTATAGAAAAACTGCTCAGCGGTCCAAGTTAATTTGTACTTTTCACTTTACTTTCACATTATGCGGCTTGATTAATTGTAAATTTTGCATGGAAGTTCTTCACAGCTATCGAGCTTTCTTAAAGACACCCAGAGACCCAGCTAAAGCAATGCAGATTTAAAATAATATTGCATGTGCAGCATAGAAGCAACCACGTTTTGCATTGTCTTAGACTTGCCAAAGGTAGGGTGTAACAGAATAGCACTAATAAAATAAAAATACAGAAGAGTAATTACCAATTGCTAGAATCTTGTCAAGCTGGTTAATGAAATATTCCTATAAACAGCTGGCCTAATTTTAAATGTTACATATATTACAAGGGATGATGCAAATCACACCCACCCAACACCAATAATTATACTTACAAGCTAATGAATCACAAGTGAAATAGTTAACCTTACCATGTAAATGAGAAACTTGAATCTCACATCAACACTGACCAAGTATTGCAGCGAAGGGAATATTTAAAACTGACACTAAGCAGACTCTAATATCTTTAATGTCACAAAAAAAAGTCTTTCTACGTTCAGTGACTGAGGGTCCAGGACAGGTAAATGCTTTAAATAAATAGACTGAAACTGGAGAAGCATTTTTGTGTAAGGAAATGCAGGTTACTGCTGTTCCTCACATGTGCAGCTCCTCTTGCAGCACATGGACCCCTGATTCCACCTTGGACACGGTGCTGGCTTGCTCAGTGGACCATTCTACTACCGTAGGTGAAGAAATGTATTTTTTGTTTTTAATTGTAAAATGTGTATTTATTTTGTAGATTTATGATTGACCTTTAACTCTTTGCATTAACAATAGCAACATAACCATCAGCAGGTGGCTTAGTGATTTTTCATATTTAAGGTGAAGACTTTTTAAATAAAAAAAGATGAAGAAATAGCTTCATGTATAATTTGTGGCTGTTTTAAGAAGAACTGAACACGGTCGCAGTGATGCTCATATGATACAGAACCAATGCGTGTATAAATGTAACATAGAAACGTGATGGAAAAATGACTTTATAGCCTATTGTGTCTGCTCAGCTCTACAATCTCTACCACTGCCCACGCAGTTGTCCCGTGCTTTAATGAACTCAGATCCGGTCCTTCTCGCCTCTACCTGGACTGGGAGATTGTTCCTTTCTGTAACAAAAAGTTTCCTTACATTACTTCTCAGTCTACCCCCTCCTTCCAGAGTCTCCTTTCTGTTGAAAGAGGCCTACCTCTTGTGCATTGAGACCTTGGAGATGTTTAAACATCTCTAGCTCCCCTATCCCATCTTTCTTCTAGTGCAAACAACTTTAGATCTTAAGTCTATCCCCTCGTGCTTTATAATGAAGGCCTCTGACCATGTTAGTAGCTCCCTCTGGCCCGACTCCATCCTGTTTCTATCCTTTTGAAGGTGCGGTCTCCAGAATTGTACTCAGTATTCCAGGTGAGGTCTCACCAGGGACCTATACAGGGGCAATATCACCTCTTTTTCTGCTAACAGTTCCTCTCCCTATGTACCCAAGTATCTTTTTGGCTTAAGAACATAAGAAATTGCCATGCTGGGTCAGACCAAGGGTCCATCAAGCCCAGCATCCTGTTTCCAACAGTGGCCAATCCAGGCCACAAGAACCTGGCAATTACCCATCTTGAGATCATCAGATACAATCACCCCCAGATCCTAGTCATGTTTTATGCATAAAAGAATTTCACCCCAATGCTGTACTGCTCCTTTGGCTTGCATGATGCTGCATTTTTTAGCTGCTAGACTCTAAGCTCCATTCCTCAAGCTTCACTAGGTCCCTCCCTACGTTTACTATACCTTCCTGGGTGTCTTTCCTGTTGCAAATTTTGGTATCATCTGCAAATGACAAACCTTTCCCAATAGTCCTTCCATAATATCGCTTACAAAAATGTTGAAAAGAACTGGTCCAAGGACTTCCCCTGTAGCATGCTACTAGTAACTGACCCCTTCTTGAAATGAACTCCATTTATCACTGCCCTGTGTCACCTCCAACTCAACCAGTTTCTAACCCAGTCAGTCACAAAACAAGGATGCTCAATGTATTTATAAGTTGCCTATGCAGAACCGTATCAAAGGCCTTATTAAAATCCAAGTACACTCTATCTACTGCTTTTCCCTGATCCAGATCTCTGCGGAACCAAGAAATTGATCTAAGACCTACCTCTGGTAAAAGCTTGCTGCCTTGGATCAAGTAATCCAGCAGATTCCAGAAACTGGACTATTGTCTAGTTTTATTTTTTGAGAGGGGGGGGGGGTGGTTTAATTGATTTACTCACCACCAAGGTTAGACTAACTGGCTTGTGGTCTTTACTGCCACTTTTGTGAAGAGGACTCCTATTCACCTGTCTCCAGTCCTGACCCTAAAGAAGCATTGAAAAGCTCAGGCCCTTACAAGCCTTGGATGTAGCCCATGTGGCTGCATCACTCTGTCTACAAAGTCTGCTGAAAATCATTTGAGGTTTCCCTCTCTTCCTTTCCTATGGTCCTACTCCTAACCATTCCTCATTGAACACCGAAGCAATTCCACATTTTCCTCCTCAGCTTCCTCATTACTCCTCCCCTTCTGCATTTCCTCCTACCAGGAGCTAAAAAAGGCCTTAACCTACCATTTTACCACGGTAGCTATTTTTTCTTCTCTTTGCATCTTTCTGCTCCTGACTACTGTCTCAGCTTTTCCAGATAGTCACCTCTCTTCCTCTTCTGCAATGTCTTGTAACTTTAAAAAAGTAGCTGAAGAATAGTCTTTCTCTTCTTACTTTATTTATGAGTTGCTCTTATGATATCTCCTTTTAGGTTTACCCACTGCTCTTCTACTTGCCCCCAGCTAAATGACTCCTCTATTCCCCCCTTTTAAGAGTTATTTTTCCTGAAGTTTAGGATCCTCTGAACTATCACCACGCCATTTGGTGATCATCCGAAACATCACTGTTGGCAGGCACCCGTTCAGCATTACTTCTTCCCGCGTGAGGTCTGTGACCAGCCGATAGCACAGCTCTGCCTGCAGAGAACCAGAATCTCCCTGCTGCTAGTTTCTCTCCTGGATGTACCTAAGCTACTAATGCAGCCACACGTAATGTTCAGTAGGCTCAAAGTTCAAGACGGGGCAAATAATGCTATCGTTTATTGGACTGGATCATTTTATGTCACAATTAGTCAAGGAAGAGACCTTGCAAACAGAGAATGGCATAGGAGCTCCTACTCAGCTGAAGAAAAGAATTAAGGGGTGCAGCACCCTATCTGTTAATTCGAGTTGGAGTAGTGATGATTTGCACCAGTTGCTGGGGTTTTTTTCCCTCTGGTTTGAGGGAGGGCTTGAGCCAACCTTGCATCTTATTTAAAGTATTTTAAGCAGCAGGAGACTTGATGTGGTTGATTGAATTGAAGTTCCCTTTTAATTTAGTGTCTGAAATCATCCTACAGACCATCCACACACAGCCAGGACCACTAATTAGAGTTTTATAGAACCAGCACTCAAAAGAACATTTACAATAATAATAAAAAGTAACTAAAAATATGTTTTAAATAGTTGAATCCTAAAGCAGAACTGATCAGACTACCCAGATTGCTATGAAAGAATGGCAGACACTGCCGTGGGAACTCAGACCCAAGGAACACAGCCTCACTCCCCTTAAACAAAGAAGTAAGTGAGGCCTGAGAGCAGCCGAGCTCTTATTACTATGATTTCACTCTCCATAAAGTTGTGTATATTTGTTGCTATGTTAGTACCAGAGCTGTAGCCGGGCAATGTAAACCCTATGCCAAGGGAAAGACTGTACCCGCACCCATTACACACACAGCAATGATTCACCCCACCCCATCACACCCTCCTCTCAAACAATGAAAAATTATGCATTTATAAGAACAGATTTTACATGGAAAGGAACATTCAAAGCACAGTCTTCGGAGGTAAAAATATCACTTATAAAATGTATATTATATTTACATGCACTGCTGAGGCGCCAACCAGGAAACCCTGCAAAAAAGCAAGAGACGCTTGGAACCCATATGGGATTAGGCCTGACCCTCAGAGCCACGAGAAAACAGAGTTTATACATCAAAACCCTGACTATGAAAGTTAATACTGGAAATATTACACCAGGCCTAAAACAGTAATACCCCCTATTAGGAAAACAGAACAAGCCAAACTGCTACGGATCCCTACATAGAAGCTACACATTAATGGAATAACTCACTTCAGTCACCCATGCAAAACACAGTTAGACCCTCAAATACAGCACAGAGAGACCTTACTGTATAAATAGAAATGTACAGACAAAAACTGAACTGGAAACTACAAGCAGCCAAATTCTGTATGCACTGCATACATCTATTTTATTGTTCCCAAGAAAGAAGGGACGTTCCAGCACATCCTGGACCTCAAGTCAGTCAACCGCCACCTGAAGAGTCCTCGCTTCTACATGGAAACCCTATGCTCGGTCATAAGGGCGATACAACCGGGAGAATTCCTTACATCCCTGGATCTGTCGGAAGCCTACCTGCACATTCCGGTCCATCAAGAGCATCAGCGTTTTCTACGCTTCACGATCCTGGACCATCACTACCAGTTCCGGGCACTATCATTCGGGCTAGCCACAGCACCCCGGACATTCACCAAAATCATGGTGGTAGTGGCAGCAACACTGAGGAAGGAAGGAATCCTTGTACACCCTTATCTGGACGATTGGCTGATCAGGGCGAAATCCCCAGAGGAAAGTCACCAGGCGACCAACAGAGAAAGCTCTACTGGAGAGCCTTGGGTGGGTGGTCAACACAAACTGGAGCTGTTTGCAGCCCTCCCAATCCCTAGAATTCCTGGGAGTTCGGTTCGACTACAAACAAGACAAGGTCATCCTGACACCGACAAGGAGATCAAAACTGATGACCCAGTTGCGAACCCTGTTGAGCGAGCTCCGTCCCACAGCATGGGACTACCTCAAAGTCCTCGGCCTCATGGCATCCACACTGGAAGTAGTGCCATGGGCAAGAGCTCACATGAGACCCCTAGAGCGCTCTCTACTGTCACGATGGAACCCGCTGTATATGTACTAGGACTGACGTCAGCTTGAAATCTGATCCATCTCCAACTGCTATTAGGAGTACACTATACCCATTGGTCTTGAGTCCGTCTACACTAAGAAAATGAAATTATCAGGTAAGTAATTTCTCCATTCAGATATCTCAGAGGTTTCCATGCACAGGAGGTGAGCCTTTTTCAATGGGGAGACTCTAGAATTGAGGGGTCATGAGATGAGGGTGAAAGAGAGTAGACTCTGGAGTAATCTTAGGAAATATTTCTTTACAGAGAGAGTGGTAAGTGCATAGAACAGCCTCCCTGTGGAGGTGGTGGACACAAAAACAAGATATAAATTCAAGAAAGCATGGGATAAATACAGAGGATCTCTAAGGAAGTGATGAGAATTATAATGCTAAATTAATTTGACAGATGGGCAGACTGGATGGGTCATATGGTCTTTTTCTGCCATCATGTTTCTAAAAATACCTTCTTATAGAAGCACAGTCCAGGTGTATTCCATGTTTTAAGAAAGATGGAAGGATGGGCAAATGCCTGCCAGCATGGTTAAAAGGTGAAGTGAAAGAGGCTATGTTAACCAAAAAAATTCCTTCAAAAATTGGAAGATCCATCTGAAGAAAAAGGGAAAAGCATAAGCATTGGCAAGTTAAATGAAAAACAAGCTAAGAGAGAATTTGAAAAGAAGTTGGCTATAGAGGCAAAAACTCATAATAAAAATGTTTTAAATATATCCAAAGCAGGGGGTTGGTTGGATTGTTAGATTAGCGAGGGGTTAAGGCCATCTTGGAAAGCCTAAATTAGTTCTTTGCTTCAGAGTTTACTAAGGAGGATGTTGGGGTATACCGGTTCCAAAGACAGTTTTCAAGGGTGATGATTCAGATGAACTGAATCAAAGCTCGGTGAACCTGGAAGATGTGGTAGGCCAGACTGACAAACTGAAGAGTAGCAAATCGCACAGACCAGATGGTATATACCCCAGGGTTCTTGAACTAAAAAATGAAATGTCAGATTTATTACTAGTAATTTGTAAACTATCATTAAAATTGTCCATTGTGCCTGAAGACTGAAAGGTGGAAAATTAACACAGCTATTTAAAAAAGGCTCCAGGGGTAATCCAGGCACCTATAGACCTCAGGGGTGATCCAGGAACCTAAAGACCGGTGAGCTTGACTTCAATACTGGGAAAAATCTTTAAAAATATTCTAAAAACAAAATCACAAAACATATAGACATGGTTTGATGGGACACAGCCTGCATGGATTTACCCAAGGGAAGTCTTGCCCCACAAATCTGCTTCATTTTTTTGAAGGGGTTAATAAACCTGTGATAAAGGTGAGCTGGTAGATGTAGTGTATTTGGATTTTCAGAAGGCGTTTGACAAAGTCCCTCATGAGAGGCTTCTACGAAAACTAAAAAGTCATGGGATAGGAGGCGATGTCCTTTTGTAGATTGCAAACTGGCTAAAAGACAGGAAACAGAGTGGGATTGAATGGTCAATTTTCTCAGTGGAAAAACGAAAACAGTGGAGTGGACTGGTGCTTTTTAATATATTTATAAATGATCTGGAAAGGGGAACACTGAGTGAGGCAATCAAATTTGCGGATGACACAAAATTATTCAGAGTAGTTAAATCACAAGTCAATTGTGATAACATAGAAATGATGGCAAAAAAGGACCTAATGGCCCATCCAGTCTGCCCAGCAAGCTCCCATAGTCACCAGTTTCCCATATTTATCAGTTACTCAGACCACCAAGGTCAGAGCTCTTGTTGGTTACTGTTTGAGTCCAATTTCCTCCCCCCTTGCCGTTGAAGCAGAGAGCAATGTGCAATGTTGGAGTTACATAAGAATTGTAGTATCAGGCTTTTTGGTTAAGGGTAGTAACCGCCGCAACAAGCAAGTTACCCCGTGCTTATTTGTTATCCCAGACTGTACAGTTCGATGTCCTTGTTGGTTGTAACTGAATTCCATTCCTCTCTTCCCCCTGCCGTTGAAGTAGTGAGCAGTGATGGAGTTGTATCACAGTATGAAGGCTTAATTGTTAAGGGTAGTATCTGCCACACCAGCAAGTTACCCCCATGCCTGTTACTACATTCCCCTCCCCCCCTTGCCTTTAGGGATCCACAGTGTTTATCCCATGCCCCTTTGAAATCTTTCACTGTTTTTGTTTTCACCACTTCCTCCGGAAGGGCGTTCCAGGTGTCCACCACCCTCTCTGTGAAGAAATATCTCCTGATGTTGGTTCTGAGTCTTCCTCCCTGGAGTTTCATTTCATGACCCCTAGTTCTATTGGATTCTTTCCAGTGGAAAAGGTTTGTTATTGATCGTGTATCATTAAAACCTTTCAAGTATCTGAAGGTCTGTATCATATCTCATCTGCTCCTTCTTTCCTCCAGGGTGTACATATTTAGGTTCTTCAACCTCTCCTCATAAGCCATTTAATGGAGACCTCCTACCATTTTGGTCGCCCTTCTCTGGACCACCTCCAACTTGTCTCTGTCCCTTTTGAGATACGGTCTCCAGAACTGAGCACAGTACTCCAGGTGAGGCCTCACCAAGGACCTGTACATGGGGATTATCACTTCCCTTTTCTTACTCGATATTCCTCTCTCTATGCAGCCCAGCATTCTTCTGGCTTTAGCTATTGCCTTGTCACATTGTTTTGCCAACGTCAGATCGTCCAAGGTCTCTCTCCTGCTCCGTGCACATCAGCCCTTCACCCCCCATCACATACAGTTCTTTCAGATTACCACGTCCCAGACGCATGACTCTGCACCTCCTGGCATTAAATCCCAGTTGCCATATCTTTAACCACTCTTCAAGCTTTCTTAAATCACACCTCATTCTCTCCACTCCTTCCGGCTTGTCCATGCTGTTGCAGATCTTCGCATCATCTGCAAATAGACCAAACATTTCCTTCTATCCCTTCCGTGATGTCACTCAAAGATATTGAACAGAACCGGTCCCAAGACCGATCCCTGTGGTACTCCACTTAACACCGCTCTCTCTTCAGAATAAGTTCCATTTACCATCACACGCTGCCTTCTATCCATCAACTAGTTTGTAATCCACGCCACCACCTTGGCGCTCACTTCCAGGCTTCTCATCTTCTTCACGAGTCTTCTATGCGGGACCGTGTCAAAGGCTTTACTAAAATCCAAGTAAATCACATCGAGCTTTCTTCCCCAATCCAATTCTCTAGTCACCCAATCAAAGAAATCAATCAGATTTGTCTGACAGGATCTTCCCCTGGAGAATCCGTGCTGTCACGGATTGAGCAGGAGGATCTTGTGAGCCTGCAAGATTGGGCATCCAAATGTGGACAAGTGCAAGGTGATGCATATAAGGAAAAATAACCCTTGCTGTAGTTACATGGTTAGGTTTCATGTTGGGCGAAAAAGATCTAGGCATCATAGTGAACAATACATGGAAATTGCTCAATGTGCTGCAGCATTTATTTATTTATTTATTTATTTATTATTTTTATTATACCGAGTTTCATGATGGAATCACATCAACCCGGTTTACAATTAACAATGTGAGTAAAGGCAGAGAGTAACATAGTAAAACATTTCCCAATTCAACGTCACATATAGAATGAAACTTAACAGGTATAATAACAATATTTAAAATAACATTTAAAATAACAAACAGAATGTAAGGAATTATTAGGAAGGGAATAGTGAACAAAATGGAGGATGTCATAATGCCTCTGTATCGCTCCATGGTGAGACCCCACCTTGAGTACTGTGTACAATTCTGGTCGCTGCATCTCAAAAAAGATATAGATGCACTGGAAAAGATACAGAGAGAGGCAACCAAAATGATAAAGGGGATGGAACAGCTCCCCTATGAGGAAAGGCTAAAGAGGTTAGGGCTGTTCAGCTTGGAGAAGGATAGCTGAGGGGGGAGAAAGTCTATAAAATCATGAGAGGACTAGAACATGTAAATGTGAATCAGTTAGTCATTTACTCTTTCAAATAATACAAGAACAAGAGGGCATGCCCTGAAGTTAGAAAGTAGCACAATTAATACAAATCAAAGAAAATTCTCTCACTCAACACATAAGTAAGCTCTGGAATTCATTGCCAGAGAATGTGGTTAAGGAAGTTAGTTTATCTGGGTTTAAAATAGGTTCAGACAAGTTCCTGGAGAAGTCCATAAACTGTGATGAGTCAAGTTAAGTAAGGAAATAGCCACTGCTTATTATCGACATTAGTAAGTTAGGATCTATTTAATGTATGGGTACTTTCCAGAGACTTGTAACCTGGATTGGCCACTGTTAGAAACTGGTTGCTGGGCTTGATGAACTCTCAGCTTTACCCAGAATGTCAACTTTTTTTATGCTGGGCTCTGTATTAGGAGTCATTACCCTAGAAAAGGACCTTGGAGTTCTTGTGAATAATACATTTAAATCCTCTGCTCAATGTGTGGAAGTGGTTAAGAAAGCAAATAGAATGTTAGGAATGGTCTGAAAAGGAATAGAAAAAAACCCGGAAAATAACATATTGTCTCTGTATTGAGCCATAGTGCGACAGCACCTCGAGTAGTGGGTGCATTTCTGGTCACCCCATCTCACGAAGACTTAGTGAACTAGAAAAGCTGCAGATGAAAGCCACGGAATCTGTTGCCAGCGGATGTCATGCAGGTGACGAGCAAAGCGACGTTTAAAAAAGGTTTGGACAAGTCCCTAACACATTATTAGCCAGGTAGACTAAAGAAAGCCATTGCTTTCCCTGGGTATAACAGGAATTGGATCTACTCTCTGGGATCCGCCAGGTACTTGTGACCTGGATTGGCCACTGCTGGAGACAGGATGCTGGGCCTGATGGACCTTGGTCTGACTCATGGCACTTCTTATGTTCCTTCTCCACTGAGAAAACGGATCATTTATTCCCGTTTCCTGTGTTTCTGGCCTCGCACTCCAGCAGGTTGTTCCATGGTGGAATCTGAATTTGGTTTTGATGTATTGTGCAAGCTCCCTTTTGAGCCACTGAGGACCTTACTCTAAAGATGGCAAGCAGGGCTCTCTTCCTTCACTTAACAAGGACGGTGCCAGCCTTTTTACCAAAGGTGATTTCTTCATTCCATATGGGAAATTTATGGAACTGCTTTTTTTCACAATCTTCTCATTTTTCCACTTTCCATACAACTGGGTTTAAGCTGCCACAAAATGGTCAGCAGATTCTTGGGTTTCCTCTTCCTCCTGGGAGCCACTTGAATGCATAATGTTGGTGGTGAGGCACTGGATGACTAAGGATAAAAAAAAGGGAGAGGACTTGCAGTTGATTACATTTAAAGTATTTAATTTTATAAAAATCTTAGTCCCTGTCACTCGTGCTGCTAAAAGCAGAAGACACACGGCTTTAGCACACAGATGATAATTGCTCTTCTCAGTTTACTCTTTGCTTCCTCTAAAAAGAACAAGGTTAAATGTAAACCTGAGCTACTGGGCCAGACACTGCCTCCCACAGCCTCCCCCTTTATAAAAAGCACAGTGCTTTCTTGAATGCCAAAATACAAACATATTTCAGCCAGTTATAATTACATGGGTCCACACAGCGGTTTATTTTTCTACACATCACATAAAAGGAATGAGAAGCAGAAGCTCGTTATCAATTGCCCTGGGCAGAAGCAGTCTTAATCCTTTTTAACATTTTATTATATGGTTTTTTTGTAGAAAATCTGTCTAATTATGCACATTAGCAAATCATGTTTGTAGTTTTCTTGAGGCTTTCACACTGCTATCTTCAGGGTCTCCATGACCTGAAGTGGTTTTTCCTAGCACTATTGCTAACCGGTATGAAAATGACTGGAGATGGTATCTGAATGCACACAGATTGTATCTTGTCCTGATATGTATGCAGGCCTTTCAGTTCTCTGAGAAATATAATTCACTACAAATATCACTTTGTATGCTTACTGAAGATTTTTAACATAGGTCCATTTCATATACACAATTCACGTATGCACTGGCAAATACAACATTAAAGGTCAGACCTTAGGGCCTTAGCAATAATAGTCCAGTTCTAGTAAAGTTTTTATTAATTACTTCTGTACAGTTCAAAATACCAGCACAGCACTATAAATCCTTACCCCTCCCACTATGGCTGGAGCTTAGTAGAACTGGCAGTAGTACATGCAGCCTGCAGGAAAACCTAGAAAGTAACCATCACCTCCATGCATCGAAAAAAGCCATCGTGTTGTGGCTCTCAGCTGCTTAATTATTTAGATTTTTATATTCTGCTTTTCGGCACTTCAAAATCAGCCCTCCCATAATCAAACTCTTAGCACCTCACCCCTCCCAGCCCCCATCTCACAACACCTACGCAAACTTGGGTGTCATCATTGACAACCAATTAAACCTAAAAGCCCTCATAAAATCCACCTTAAAGGAATGCTACTTTAAACTTCATGTATTAAAGAAAATTAGACCCCTCCTACACGCTCATGACTTCTGCACTGTCCTACAAACCTTAATCTTCGCTAAAATTGACTACTGTAACTCCCTCCTCATAGGCCTCCCCTCCTCCACCATCAAACCCCTCCAATTATTACAGAATGCCCCTGCCAGAATTCTAACCACCACCCGTAGAAAAGAGGACATCACGCCCATCCTCAGAGACCTCCACTGGCTCCTGATCTCCTCTAGAATTCTCTACAAAACTCTCTCCCTTATACACAAAACTTTACACAACCAGAACTTCACCTGGCTAAACGACTCATTCTACTTCAACACCCCCAACAGAGCACCCAGGTCTGCCTTTTAAGGAACCCTTCACATCCCCTCTCCTAAAACCACACAACGGTCCTCCACTAGGGACAGAGCACTCTCAATAGCAGGACCCATCAACTGGAACTCAATGCCACCCGACCTATGCATGGAACCCTGCACACACAAATTAAAAAAAGAAATTGAAAACGTGGCTCTTCAAGCTAGCCTACCCCTAACCCCTACCTTCTCCCCCTGGTGCCCTCACTCTACATGGCAACTCCCTGGTAATCTATATACGTTTCTCCTGAAATACAACACTTCTCTACATTTAGAATTCAAGATTGACTCTCCTTGCTACTATTGTTTGAAAATTCCTAGTTATTTATACTTACTTACTATTTAACTGTCCAAGTTAGGCTTGTTTAATTTTGTATTAGGCTTATTTATTTGTATTATATGTTTTTCTATCATACATGGAATTTTTTTTTGGATACATGTTTTGTTCTATGTTCTTTAGAATGTAAAGCCTGTTGCTGAATTATTGTTTGTTGTAAACCGAGGTGATGTTATTAACGTGCCGCGGTATATAAAAATTTCTAAAATAAATAATAAATAAATGACTTTGTATATAGTTTCAACTATATAATATATAATTTATCAACAAGTTCATATTATAATGTTACATACCTTCTCAGACCATGCCATGTAATCTGCTTTCAAATATGACCACTTTGGACATAGTTTCTCATATATATACATATATATATATATATATTTTTCCTTCAACAGTTATGTATTCTCTGCATATAATGTTCTGTACCTTTCCCTGACCATTCCACGTAACCAAATCGATCCATGTATTTTCTCTTTCTTTGTTAGACGTTATTTGTAAACCAATACGATTATCGGTATATAAAAACCTTTAAATAAATAAGTGAATAATTAATAAAATACATGAAAGCGGATTACATTCAGGTATTGTAGTTTTCCCATAGATAAGCAGCTGAATTAGCCATGCTGTCTGGGTACGTCCTCCGTGCCACTAGGTGGCGGAGCTCTCTAAGATAACCCAAAGTCTTTTGGTGAGGTGTTCCTCCCTGCACACCAGCCATGTCTCCTCAAGGCTCCTCAGTCCATATTTTTCCGTGCAGCTGAAGGCACGTGGAGCTCTTCTCTCTGTGAAAAAAAAAAACTTCTGAGGAAAAAAATCTAACAGGAAACTGTTTATACCTTGGCAAAAGATTCTCCCTTCACTAAACATACCTAGACCAGGTTTTAAGTTTTGTGAATGTGGAAAAGTAATGTCTGTAACAGACAGACATCAATTTTGCTATCTATGCCTTGGTCCCAGATATGACCAGCCTAACTGCCCGGACTGCAGCCGCATGTCCCCACAGGCACAGCGCCAGAGGGCTGAAAAAATCACCCGTTTGAGACAAGGAGCATCGAGCTTGTATGCCCCCTCTGAATCGTCAGTTAAGTTGGCCCCGGGACCGCAGTCGACTCCAAAAGCCCAGGGTCATCGAAGGGCTACATCTGCGGACCCTCCCAGTCCAAAGAAAACTAAAAAATCACTGACCCAACACGCGCAGAGCGCAGGAGATACATCAGGGACTCAATCTGCGTCACATGCATCGATGCCTTGTGACATCGAAGAAACTTCACCGTGTCGAAGATCTAAAGCGTCAAAGGAACATCGACGCACCAGCACTCCATCGCATCAACTCCACGCACTGACGCATCGATGCACTCCAGATATTGCGTTGATGCCGAAGCAACACGGTGCACAGCCTTTACGGCCGATGCTCCTGACACATCCAGTCTATACACCTAAGAACACACAGGACACAAAAGAAAAAGAAGTCCTTCAACTTTAGTGTTATCAATAGAAGAAAGTCCATCTTCTTCACGAAGATCCGAATCGCTTTCTTCCTTTGCTTCTTCGGAAACATCTCATCACCGTGGACTCTCAGATTTGCCAGAGCCACTTCACACCCTGCCGACTCATTCCCCTGTGGAAGACGTCACTTCAGAGGCTCCAGAAACTCCTTCCCTTAAGCCAGGGGAGCTACCACTAGATATACATCCAGAGCCGACACCATCAACGTCGGCTTCCAATACTATCTTACAAATTACTAACATTTTATCTCAATTCCTTCAATCCGTGGAGAAGCAACACTCCTGCTCAACTACGAGAGAGGCCTTCGTCCCCTCAATCGGGACCAGCACCAAAACCATTACCTAAAGCCCCTTCGCCTCTACCGATTGATACTTCATCTTCACACTCTTCCCCAGGGTCATCAACGGGGTACCCGTCTGACCCACAAGAGTTACCACCAGAGCCAATCTCCCCGCCAGAAGATCTAACATACTCTCAATTTTTAGAAAAAGTTGGTCTCCGGTTGGACGTCAAAACCAAAAAGATACCAGGCCCCAGACAAGAAATGTTTGTCGTACTTAAAATCTTTGACACTCCTGCTGAACCAACGGCACAACCTTCCCATCCAGTTCTAGAGGCACTATTGGAAAAGTCCTGGGACTCACCGTTCTACACTACCCCTACTGCGAGGAAAACAGATTTGAAATATAGAATCCGTGATTCACCTTTCTATACCAATGTACAGATACCACACCCTTCAGTGGTTGTAGAATCAACCATGCAAAAAGCAAGAAAAACCAGGCTACATTCTAATAACCTGCCAGGTCGGGATAATAAAACTTTGGATGACTTCACTAAAAAAGCTTACCAGTCAGGAGTCCTCAACGCCAAAATACAAAACCATCAATTTTATGTGGCGCAATGTCTTTTTGAATGTCTGCAGTCTTTAAAGCCTATATTACAACGGGCATCACTTGACAATACCACTCCACCTGAATTTTATGATATGGAGGAAGGTCTTCGTTATCTTGTAAGATCCATCTACGAGGGATTTGAAACCTCAGCTAAGACATCAGCTAATGTGGTCGCAGCGCGACGACTGGCTTGGTTGCAATCTAGTGCCATATGTGACGACGTTCACGAAAAACTAGCCAACCTTCCCTGTAGACCAGACAATTTGTTCGGCAACAGACTAACAGAGACTGTTGCCAAATTGAAGGAACAGAAAGTGGCAGTACTCTCGTTAACTCAACACGAGACATCAACTTCAAAAAGACCCTTCGGTTTCTATAAGAAACCTTTTCCCAGATGACAATATCATCTTTATCCGACCTACAAGCCACAACACTATCCACGTCAACAGCCTTACCAACAACCAATACCTCATCAATGACCACGTGCTCCTCATCAACCTCGACAAGCGGCTGATCCTCAACCTCCCAAAAACAAAGTTTTTAGGGCTAACACAGCCACCACTACCCGACCAGAAAGTTGGAGGATGGCTGTCCCATTTTCTCTTTCAATGGAGCACCATAATCTCGGACTCATGGGTCCTCAACATCATATGAGATGGATATTCTCTCAATTTTCATCCCTTCCCATGCTACCACATCCAGTGGTACCAAAAATTTAATCTCACAAAGAAACTCTCCTTCAGGAAGTATACCAGCTACTCCATCACCGCTGCATACGAGAGTTGCTTCCCTCCCAACTTCACAAGGGTTTCTATTCACAATACTTCCTCATTCCCAAAAATATCAGGGGGACTCCATCCTATTTTGGACCTCTGCTCCCTCAACAAATTCATAATGAAAGAGAAATTCAAAATGACTTCTCTCAAATCCATCCTCCACTTCCTACAACCGGGGGTTTGGATGTGCTCCATAGATCTAAAGGATGCATACACCCACATACTAATGCATCCCAAATCTCGGACTTACCTCTGTTTTTAAGTGGACCAGAGACACTTCCAATACAAGGTTCTACCATTCGGTCTTTCATCTGCACCCAGAGTATAGACGTGGCACGCTTACGAAAACAAGGGATTCAAATATTTCCCTATCTCGATGACTGGCTCTTAGTAGCCCCCAATCCAGGCCTCTTGAGGAACAGGTTGCTTCAAACCATAAACTGCCTAGACAATCTAGGTCTTCTCATAAATTACGAAAAGTCACATATGCAACAGACATAAATGCTCACCTTTATAGGGGCATCTATAGACACTATTCAAGACAAGGCTTTCCTGCCACAACCTCGAGCATTAGCTCTCACCACACTGGCTCAACGACTCTTACCACTTGCCAAAACGTCGGCCCGTCAAGTCTTAACCATACTGGTTCATATGGCAGCATGCATCCATGTGGTCCCATACACGAGACTGCACATCCATCGTCTACAATGGGGCCTGAAAAAACAAAGGTCTCAGTTTCTAAGTCCCTTATCAACACCTGTACAACTTACAACCTATATGAAGATAGACCTCCGTTGGTGGCTAACTCCACTAGCATTGACACAGGGCTCACCTCTCAGACCCTTATGATACCAACTCATTCTTATGACAGATGCCTCCCCCAGAGGATGGGGAGCCCATCTTTCCAACCTTCAGACTCAAGGGTTGTGGTCCACCCACGAACGCAACTATCACAAACTTCCTAGAATTGTGAGCTATCAAATATGCCCTGCAAGCTTTTCAGCACACCTTATTAGGCCGTGTAGTCATGATCCACACCGACAATCAAGTGGCAATGTTTTACATAAACAAGCAAGGCGGGTCAGGTTCATGAAACCTGTGCAGAGAAACAATACAGATTCTAAACTGGGCTCACTCCAAGGCGATCTCTCTTCAAACCACTTATCTACCAGGAATCAACAATTCAAAGGCAGACAAGTTGAGCAGAATGTTTTACCCCCACGAGTGAGAACTCGATCAAGCTGTAGCCAATCGAATCTTCTCCATTTGGGGTCTTCCCCAAATAGACATCTTTGCGACAGAAAACAACAAAAAAGTCGACCTCTTTTGCTCAGTATATCACAGCACATACCGGATGGCACAAGATGCTTTCCTCCTGGACTGGTCTCAGGACCTTCTTTATGCGTTCCCTCCTATTCCGCTGATCTCTTTAACAGTACAGAGATGCATAGAGGACAATTCCAACTTCATTCTCATCGCTCCAGCGTGGCCACGTCAACCGTGGTACAGCTATCTGGTCCAACTATCAATTTGCAAACCGATAAGTCTGGGGAATGCCCCAACCCTCCTCACCCAACAGCAAGGATCAATGCTCCACCCACTCCATGCATCACTGAATCTCACTACATGGAGATTGAAAGGATCACCTTCAAAAATCTGAACCTCTCTCCACAGCTGGAAGATATTTTAATCGCATCCAGGAAACCTTCAACATGCCAAAACTGCCACCGCAAATGGGCACGTTATGTATTTTGGTGCTCCTCAACGAATGCAGACCCACTAACGTGTCCACCAGAAATTCTTCTAAGTTACCTCCATCTACTTTATACTCAGGGATTGGCCACTGCCTCTCTTCGTATTCATCTTAGTGCTATAGCAGCTTACCACGTTCCTCTAAATGGAGAGTCAATAGCTTGTCATACCCTTATTTCTCGCTTTATGAAGGGTGTTCTGCATCTACGACCCCCCCTTAAAGAAACCACCAGTTCCATGGGATGTTAACTCAGTGCTTGAACAACTTATGTTACCACCTTTTGAACCAATGGACAGCTGCCATCTTCGCTACCTATCCTGGAAAGTACTATTCTTAGTCGCCCTTACATCTGCAAGGTGAATCAGTGAACTTCAAGCACTAATTTATTACCCACCTTATCTGGAATTCTACCACAACAAGGTGACACTACGTACACACCCTAATTTCCTTCCAAAAGTGGTCTCTGCCTTTCCCTTAAATCAGACCATCACCTTGCCAACATTCCATCCCAGACCGCACGCAAATGATAGCGAGCAACATCTACATACAATGGACTGCAAACGTGCGCTTGCATATTACAAAAACAGAACTCAGTCTCCTAATAGAAATTCACAACTTTTCCTCTCATACAATCAAAAATGCTCCAGGACGTCCCATTTCTAAACGAACCTTATCATCCTGGATAACTAATGGTATACGTTTCTGCTATCTAAAACGTTCAGAATCCTTATCCTCCACACCCAAAGCCCACCAAGTGCGAGCGATGGTTGCCGCTGTAGCATATCTTCATAATGTGCCTCTCTCAGACATATGTAAAGCAGCTACATGGTCAACTCTGCACACTTTCACATCTCATTATTGTTTAGACAAACAAACCAAAGATGATGCAAAGATGGGGCGGATAATCCTAACAAAAAACACTTCTACTTCAACTCAATAATAGGAAGTGTCCGCCTATCCTATAGTATTGAGCATCCGATTCCATATCTCTATCTACTCACATATCTACACGCTCAATACTTCAGCTGGGGACTCCCATACAGCATGGCTAATTCAGCTGCTTATCTACATGAAAAGAGCAAGTTTGCTTACCGTAAACGGTGTTTTTCGTAGATAGCAGTTGAATTAGCCATGCTGACCCGCCTGCCTCCCCGGACAGTTCTAGCATGCTTACCTTGCTTTGATACTGACTGAGGAGCCTGAGGTAATCCTGTCAGGATACAGGAGGGAGGGAGCTCCTAGCTAAAAGATTTTACTAGACTTTGAGAGCTCCGCCACCTAGTGGCACGGAGGACGTACCCATACAGCATGGCTAATTCATCTGCTATCTATGGAAAACACTGTTTACGGTAAGCAAACTTGCTTGTATTTCCCTATCCCCACAGGGCTTACAATTTAAGGCCTGGATTTTCTAAAATCGCACGCCTTCCTGAATCACGCAGTAATGGGGGGCAGGCCTGCAAAAGCCGGCAGCAATCGCACCACCGCGGTGTTATCGCTGCCGGCTTTCGCACCCAATAGCGCCACTGTGAAAGGTGGTGCTATTGGGCGCGCTACTGGCGCCGCCCCGACGACTCCTCTTCCGGTGCCGACGCCGCCCTGACTCCGCCCCCATCTAGCTATCGCATGCGAAAAGACTCTTTTCACGTGCGATAGGGATAGAAAATGACCCCCTAACTTTGTAGCTGAGGCAACGGAGGGTAAAGTGACTTGCCCAGGGAGTGACACTGGGAGAGCAGCAACCTCTCTATTCCGGAGGTGAAGTCGAACCATTCCAAAGTAAAATCCATCCAACTGAGATGCTACTGAAATCAAGTACTAATGAGCAGAAACAGGATAAGGCACTGCAGCCAGCCGTTCCCTGTGCTTCGGACTTTATACAATGATTCTCGTGCTCAGGTTCTTTACTGGCAGTTTAAGAGTCTGGAAGTATTATTAAATGTCCTCCAGAGGGTTATACTAAGCTAATATATGTGCTATGCTTATTCATTTCTTAAACTAGAAACACAATCCTTAAATATTTTCAGCAATTGTTAGTGCATTTTGGATATTACTGGAGGTCAGTGGCTTATTTATTTTGTAAGTTCACTACTTTCCATGAAATTAAAATTAGAGCTTGGTGGCTTCCAGTACTGGCTCAGCTGCTGCTAGGGTGGTGCTTTTTATTTTCTTTCTTTCTACATGGCGAGATCAAAATGCAGGTTTCTCATTATAAAAAGTAATCCGTAACATCCTTGCACAGCACAGCTGTTCATCGCTGGCTGCCAGATCCACACCACCAGAACAGTACGTGCTCCCACATCCGCCCAGGCTTTTTTAAGATGTAACTTGTGGTCAAAGCCAGTAGCAGCAGAGAGATTTGTTTTTAAAGACTGTCTTGGAATTGATATCTTGCTCTGAAAATGTTTTTTGCTGGTTTCTTCTCAAATAAATATTCTAACTGAATTCCTTTACATGTCTGAGACACTGATAGGAAAACTCTAGCCATGACCCATTTAACTGTAACGAGGTGCCCATAGCCAGTCACAAAGCTCCCTCAGTCCCACCTAATTTATAAATGTACAGTAACTCGCAGCACAAGATTTCAGCATAGCCCAGAGCTGCACTGTAACTTGTGCCGACATGCAGATTGCACCCTCTCAGCACCAGCCTATTTGCAGTTCTCAGGATATCTGCATCAAATATGGAGGAGAAATATTTGCACATTAGGACTATAATATGCTGCTTATGTGGGGGATGTCCAGGGTCATATATGGAAACCATTGCTCTCCTGGATACTTTTATTTCTATGTCATTTTTTGTTTACACTTCTTTGGAATAAATGGGTCTTTCAGCTTCATTCCTCCATATTTGTGCTTTAGCTGTATCAGGTGCTGTCTGTATGTGGTCCTGATGTCACTGCTTGGGGCTCTCGCTCTGATAAGGAACAGCATAGCCGTATTCTGATATAATGGTGGGTGGGAGGGAGGGAGGGCAGTCAAGAGGAGCTTTTAATAATAAATCTCAGTAATTCCATATAACCTGAAAGGAGCAAGCTGATCATCAAGATTACAGAAATAAAGATTAATAACAAAATAGGAGTTGCCTTTTTTGGACCAACAATTAGCTTTCAGGAACTAATACCCCCTCATATTAGAATAGAATGAGTAAAAGATAACAATTATCAGACAATATAGTGAAACATAAAAGGCCTTCCAAGGAGCAGAGAATATTAAGTAAAACAGCTGCTGCCGATCCCAGAGATAAGAAGTGAATTTGTGCAACTCCAACTTAATAATGAATTTATGGACTTTTCCACCAGGAATTTGCCCACCATTTTTTTTAAACACAGCTACACTAACAACTTTCACCACATCTTCTGGTAACAGATTTGAATTTAATCATGCATTGAGTAAAAAAATATTCTCTTATTAGTTTCAAATTTACAACTTAGTAGCTTCACTGTTTCCCCTGGTCTTTGTACTTTGTGAAAGAGTAAATAACCGATTCACATCTACCCGTTCTAGACCTCTCATGATTTTAAACACCTCTATCATATCCCCCCTCAGCCGTCTCTTCTCCAAGCTGAAAAGTCCTAACCTCTTTACTCTTTCCTCATAGGGGGCTGTTCCATTCCCCTTATCATTTTGGTCGCCCTTCTCTGTACATTTTCTAATTCTGCTGTCTTTTTTGTGATATGGTGACCAGAACTGCACACGGTACTGAAGATGAGGTCACAATATCATGGAGTAATAGTCAACTGGATCACTAGATGACCATGGGCTAAAAAGGGTATTCAGAGCAGAGAAAAATCACAGAAAAACCAATTCTTTCCTTCAGTTTTTACTGAACAGGGTGATGGGGAGAAACCCTTCTGATTAACAGGTCGATCCAGTAAAGTGTGCTCCGTCGGAGTGCACTGTCACCCTGCTCTGGACGCGTGTTTTCCCTTACCCCTTATTCAGTAAGGGGAGGAAAACACGCGGCCCACCCGCGGCACCTAATAGCGCCCTCAACATGCAAATGCATGTTGATGGCCCTATTAGGTATTCCCGAGCGATCCAGTAAGTAAAATGTGCAGCCAAGCCGCACATTTTACTCTAAGAAATTAGCGCCGCCCAAAGGTCGGCGCTAATTTCTTCCGGCGCCAGGGAAGTGCACAGAAAAGCAGTAAAAACTGCTTTTCTGTGCACCCTCCGACTTAATATCATAGCGATATTAAGTCGGAGGTCCCCAAAAGTATAAAAAAGTAAAAAAAAAAAAATTTTGAATTCGGCCCGCGGCTGTCGGGCCGAAAACCGGATGCTCAATTTTGCCGGCGTCCGGTTTCCGAGCCCGTGGCTGTCAGCGGGCTCGAGAACCGACGCCGGCAAAATTGAGCGTCGGCTGTCAAACCCGCTGACAGCCGCTGCTCCAGGCCAAAAGGAGGCGCTAGGGACGCGCTAGTGTCCCTAGCGCCTCCTTTTCCTCGTTTGCACCGCGTCGCCTAATTTAAATACTGGATCGCGCACACCGGCCCCTCGCCGGTGCGCGCGCCGGGAGAGCGGGCGTTAGTCCGCTCTCCCACGGACTTTACTGGATCGGGCTGTCAGTCAGAAAAGTAGAATCAAAGTAAATTAGATTTGGCATTCAAAGGATTAGATTCCAGTTCAGTAGAATAAGCTTGTAAGAAGCCACAGCAACCCTTGCAAACAAGCAGGTTAAAACAAAAACAGTTTTCCCTTATTTCATCCTTCCAGAGGTAAAACATTCAACATAGGCTCATCCAATGTACCCATTCAGCTTTCTAGTCTCTTCCTATCCTTCAGAGATCCTGTTTGTGCCATGTTTTCTTGAATTCTGATAGTCCTTATCTCTACCCCATCCACAGGTGTCCACCACCCTTAATATAAGGAAATATACATATAGGTTGTTTTTTTATAATTTCCACCCTCATCCCATGACCCCATGTTCCACAGCCTCCTTTATTCCTGCAATAGATTTAAACTTCGCTACCTTATTTCCCTCCAGGGGATACATGTTTAGATCTTTGCCTGTTCCCACAAGCTTTATGACAATGACTGGTGACAAGTTTAGTAGCCGCCCTTTGCACTGACTCCATCTGGTTTATATCCACAACGGTACAAAATACTCCAAACAGGGGCTCATTATCACTTCTTTCTTTCTCCTGGCTGTGCTTCTCTGCATGCACGTAAGCATCCTCCTTGCGTTTGCCGTCACATTATCTATCTATGTGGCCTCTTTCAGCTCAACAGAGCACTGGCCGAGTACACAGTCTGTACCGAGTGACCCTTCTATAAATACAAAGGAAGAAACACAACCTTTAAGCAAATAAGAAAGTCATTTCTGAAGTTTATTTATGAATAAAAGGAAAGAACAGCAATGGCTTTCAAACAGAGATCCTGGGGAAGATGGATAGCAAAATAGATTTAAAAACTAAATTATTATTTCTGTGTGTGTGAAGCTCATCCAGTTCCCTTCTCTTACAGTTGAACACGACAGAGATGCATTTTATCAGAAGCCATACTGGAAGGAATTCAAGTTTGACCTGACCCAGATTCCAGCAGGGGAGTCTGTGACTGCCGCCGACTTCCGCATTTACAAGATGCGCAGTTCTGGTCATCGTGTCAACAAAACACTTCACATCAGCATTTACCAGATAATCAGAGAGCACAGCAACAGGTGGCATTTGGGTATTACCTGCAAAAGTAGCACCAGAACTGAATACAATGACAGCAGCTAGGTTCATCTCTGTTTTTGTTATTTCCTCAGGGAGTCTGACTTGCATCTCTTGGACCTTCAGGACATCCTGGCTGCGGAGGAGGGCTGGTTGGTCTTCGATGTCACAGCTGCCAGTAACCATTGGCTACTGAATCCCAAGTATAACCTGGGCCTGAGACTTTACGTGGAGACGCAGGATGGTAGGGGCCTTTACTCTTATTCTAAACAGGATTCAGAACAATGTAAGGATTCCATTTACCGAAATTGATGCGCATTTAAAAAAAGCGGTTATTCAAAGCTGCAGCAGAGCCAGCCAGCTCTGAGCCACATAATGCACTCATGACCTCATCTACAGCATTCCTTACACCATATCAATCTCCTATAGAAAACTGGCAGGGAAAGCTCATTTATGTAAGTGCAAACTAAAGGTAAGAAGCCCAAAAACACAGACTTCCCTTCTCTTCACTCTGCCTTGAGAGGAATCAATGGGGAAACCCTAGAGCATGCTCACGTGTGAATAAAGATTACAGGGCAAGCATTCAATCAATGGCTTTGAAAAGTAAAAAGCATCATGCATTGTATGTAAACCCCATCTCTACCAACCCAGTCAGTGAAGAGCCTGCCAGCTCATAAAAGGGGTAACAAACAGGTTTCTATGAACAAATCTTCTTTTTTTTTTTGAAGGGGTTAATAAACATGTGGATAAAGGTGAGCTGGTAGATGTAGTGTACTTGGATTTTCAGAAGGCGTTTGACAAAGTTCCTCATGAAAGGCTTCTAAGAAAACTAAAAAGTCATGGGATAGGAGGTGATGTCCTTTCGTGGATTACAAACTGGTTAAAAGACAGGAAACAGAGAGTAGGATTAAATGGTCAATTTTCTCAGTGGAAAAGGGTAAACAGTGGAGTGCCTCAGGGATCTGTACTTGGACCGGTGCTTTTCAATATATTTATAAATGATCTGGAAAGGAATATGACGAGTGAGGTTATCAAATTTGCGGATGATACAAAATTATTCAAAGTAGTTAAATCACAAGCGGACTGTTATAAATTGCAGGGCATCCAAATGGCAGATGAAATTTAATGTGGACAAGTGCAAGGTGATGCATATAGGGAAAAATAACCCTTGCTGTAGTTACACGATGTTAGGTTCCATATTAGGAGCTACCACCCAGGAAAAAGATCTGGGCATCATAGTGGATAATACTTTAAAATCGTCAGCTCAGTGTGCTGCAGCAGTCAAAAAAGCAAATAGAATGTTAGGAATTATTAGGAAGGGAATGGTTAATAGAACGGAAAATGTCATAATGCCTCTATATCGCTCCATGGTGAGACCGCACCTTGAATACTGTGTACAGTTCTGGTCGCTGCATCTCAAAAAAGATATAATTGTGATGGAGAAGGTACAGAGAAGGGCGACCAAAATGATAAAGGGAATGGAACAGCTTCCCTATGAGGAAAGGCTGAAGAGGTTAGGGCTGTTCAGCTTGGAGAAGAGACGGCTGAGGGGGGGATATGATAGAGGTGTTTAAGATCAAGAGAGTTCTTGAATGAGTAGATGTGACTCGGTTATTTACACTTTCGACTAATAGAAAGACTAGGGGGCATTCCATGAAGTTAGCAGGGGGCACATTTAAAACTAATCGGAGAAAGTTCTTTTTCACTCAACGCACAATAAAGCTCTGGAATTTGTTGCCAGAGGATGTGGTTAGTGCAGTTAGTGTAGTTGGGTTCAAAAAAGGTTTGGATAAGTTCTTGGAGGAGAAGTCCATTAATGGCTATTAATCAAGATGACTTAGGGAATAGCCACTGCTATTAATTGCATCAGCATCATGGGATCTTCTTAGTGTTTGGGTAATTGCCAGGTTCTTATGGCCTGGTTTGGCCACTGTTGGAAACAGGATGCTGGGCATGATTGACCCTTGGTCTAACCCAGTATGGCAGGTTCTTATGTTCTTATAAGTGATATTCACAGTGCATGAAATAAGATGCATGTAATCCATTTATCACATCTATATCACTAATTATAGTCGAGAGAGGCTTGTTATGAAATAAAAAGGATGCGAAGGCTGCAGATAAAGTTGTATTTATTTTTCCTTAACCACACCAAACCCTATTCAGTGAAACGAATCTGCTCATGACACAGTAAGTTGGTTTGAAATTGTTTTTCACAGGTCACAGTGTGGATCCTGGATCAGCTGGACTACTGGGCCGGAGGGGTCCACGCTCCAAGCAACCTTTCATGGTCACATTCTTCCAAGCAAGCCAGAGTCCCATCCGCGCGATCCGGGCTGCCAAACAGCTGAAGAAGAGGCAGCAGAAGAAAACCAATGACTTACCACCCACCAACAAACTCCCAGGGGGGTTTGGTATGCAGTTTGCGTAAACTCTTTTCTCCAGCTGGCAGTCATAATGAAGAAAGTGCTAGGGCCAGCCTGGCCCGACTCTGCAGGGCTTCTGATCCCTAGGTTGGCCAGAGCTGGGCTGCTGCAGCAGGATGGGGACAGTACAGAAAAGCAACACTTATTAGCCAGCGTTAAGGCCCTGATTGCACAGAGCCAGCCCAAGGACCCTCACTGAAATGATTATGCCGGGAGGGGATATAACATGAAAGCTGCATGTGTTACAGTCTTGCATATGATGGAAATGATGGAAGTAACTACATTATCTGATGTTCTCTACCTTATTGCAGATCACATCCATGTCACAGAAGGCAAACAAGTGTGTAGGAGGCATGAGCTCTATGTCAGCTTTCGTGACCTTGGATGGCTGGTAATTTGTTCTTGGGTGTCTCTATCATCTCCCCTCCAAAAAAACAAATCCTACATGAAATGCTAATGAAGTTAATGATAAATAACAAATAAGGCATAAACTTAAACAAAGTGGCCTGTGTTCTCAGGACTGGGTGATCGCTCCTCAGGGATATTCTGCTTATTACTGCGAAGGAGAATGCGCTTTTCCACTGGACTCCTGCATGAATGCAACCAATCATGCCATCCTGCAGTCCCTGGTAAGTACACATAGCCGCAGCACGTGTGGTTGTACCATGTCCTCCTCTTAAAAGAAATGTTGGAATTCCAGTTCACTCAAAATCACAATTTTGTTTTCTAAATAGTTCTTGGTATTTAATTGCTAAATCCGTATGTAGTGCACACTATTCACTTTGCACAATTCCCACCACTGGAAAAATGGATCAAGCTCCATCCATCACAAGAAGGAAAAACAGTACAGCTAGAGCAGCCTAAAGCAAATAAGTACTTACTATTTATTCCAAGCTTTCGTTATTACTTTGAAAAATATTTGGCAAGTGCTGGAAGCAAGCACATGTACTGTGTCCAGTACCGGTACCAGGGGGCAGTGCTGTCCTGCAAGCAGCAACAACACTAGCAGAGGAGAAAGAAAAGATGAAAAGCAATACAGGCAATTCCCAAAGGGTCTCTGCAGAGAAAGAGGGAAACGCAGGCTTTGTCGCACAAGGATTAGGGGAAGAGCTGAGGGCAGGCTTGGAGCTGCAAGGATCTCTCTCTTAACACCCTGGTAGGAAATTTACACTGCACACTGTCATACACATGCACACACACGCACACACACATGCACACACACATGCACACTGTCATACACATGCACATACATGCACACACACATGCACACACACATGCACCTGTGTTCCCTCCATGTTCAGGCCTGAAATTGCCAGAATACCCAGAGGCCTCTGCAGGGAGGCTGAAAGACTTGGGTGCAGCACTTGATTCCCACACCTGGCTTTCACTCCCTGCTTAGTGCAAGTGCTGCCTGGTGACCCCTTCCACTTTCCCTTTTCTGAAAGGAATTCTGCTCACAGGTTTAGAAAAGGCAGGAAGTCTTCATTTTTTACCAAGGCATTTGAGAATATCTAATGCTGTTGTGAAGAATTCCAGGATGATGATCCTTTAAAGTTATGTAAATAAGACCCTGATTAAAGATGGAATTGGAATTAGTAATTGTTTATTATTTTTAAGTGATGTGAAATTTTTTGTATTTTTAGGATTTTTTTTTTAAATAATTTTGTTCCCTTTTAAAAGGGTTTAGTACGTAATATACGTGTGTTAACCCTTTTAAACCCACTCCTGCGCACGCCGAGCCTATTTTGCATAGGCCCATTGACGCGTGTATGTCCGGGGCTTGAAAAAAGGGGCAAAGCATGGGCAGTCCAGGGCAGGGGCATGGCCAGAGACCTCCGTAGGGCGTCTAGGCCAGTGCACGCAACCTATGCCTGCCTGGAGGCAGGCGCAACTTCTTTAATAAAGGTGAGGGGGAGGGGTGGAAGGAAAGCTCCCTCCGAGGCCGCTCCAATTTCAGAGCAGCCTCGCAGGGAACGGGGAAGCCATCAGGGCTCCCCTAGGCCTCGCAGGGAACGGGGAAGCCATCAGGGCTCCCCTAGGCCTCGCAGGGAACGGGGAAGCCATCAGGGCTCCCTTAGGCCTCGCAGGGAACGGGGAAGCCATCAGGGCTCCCCTAGGCCTCGCAGGGAACGGGGAAGCCATCAGGGCTCCCCTAGGCCTCGCAGGGAAGGGAACGGGGAAGCCATCAGGGCTCCCCTAGGCTTCGCAGGGAAGGGAACGGGGAAGCCATCAGGGCTCCCCTAGGCCTCGCAGGGAAGGGAACGGGGAAGCCATCAGGGCTCCCCTAGGCCTCGCAGGGAACGGGGAAGCCATCAGGGCTCCCCTAGGCCTCGCAGGGAACGGGGCAGCCATCAGGGCTCCCCTAGGCCACGCAGGGAACGGGGAAGCCATCAGGGCTCCCCTAGGCCTCGCAGGGAACGGGGAAGCCATCAGGGCTCCCCTAGGCCTCGCAGGGAACGGGGAAGCCATCAGGGCTCCCTTAGGCCTCGCAGGGAACGGGGAAGCCATCAGGGCTCCCCTAGGCCTCGCAGGGAACGGGGAAGCCATCAGGGCTCCCCTAGGCCTCGCAGGGAACGGGGAAGCCATCAGGGCTCCCTTAGGCCTCGCAGGGAACGGGGAAGCCAGCAGGGCTCCCCTAGGCCTCGCAGGGAAGGGAACGGGGAAGCCATCAGGGCTCCCCTAGGCCTCGCAGGGAACGGGGAAGCCATCAGGGCTCCCCTAGGCCTCGCAGGGAAGGGAACGGGGAAGCCATCAGGGCTCCCCTAGGCCTCGCAGGGAAGGGAACGGGGAAGCCATCAGGGCTCCCCTAGGCCTCGCAGGGAAGGGAACGGGGAAGCCATCAGGGCTCCCCTAGGCCTCGCAGGGAAGGGAACGGGGAAGCCATCAGGGCTCCCCTAGTCCTCGCAGGGAACGGGGAAGCCATCAGGGCTCCCCTAGGCCTCGGAGGGAACGGGGAAGCCATCAGGGCTCCCCTAGGCCTCGCAGGGAACGGGGAAGCCATCAGGGCTCCCTTAGGCCTCGCAGGGAACGGGGAAGCCATCAGGGCTCCCCTAGGCCTCGCAGGGAAGGGAACGGGGAAGCCATCAGGGCTCCCCTAGGCCTCGCAGGGAACGGGGAAGCCATCAGGGCTCCCCTAGGCCTCGCAGGGAAGGGAACGGGGAAGCCATCAGGGCTCCCCTAGGCCCCGCAGGGAAGGGAACGGGGAAGCCATCAGGGCTCCCTTAGGCCTCGCAGGGAAGGGAACGGGGAAGCCATCAGGGCTCCCCTAGGCCTCGCAGGGAAGGGAACGGGGAAGCCATCAGGGCTCCCTTAGGCCTCGCAGGGAACGGGGAAGCCATCAGGGCTCCCCTAGGCCTCGCAGGGAACGGGGAAGCCATCAGGGCTCCCTTAGGCCTTGCAGGGAACGGGGAAGCCATCAGGGCTCCCCTAGGCCTCGCAGGGAACGGGGAAGCCATCAGGGCTCCCTTAGGCCTCGCAGGGAACGGGGAAGCCATCAGGGCTCCCCTAGGCCTCGCAGGGAACGGGGAAGCCATCAGGGCTCCCCTAGGCCTCGCAGGGAACGGGGAAGCCACCAGGGCTCCCCTAGGCCTCGCAGGGAACGGGGAAGCCATCAGGGCTCCCCTAGGCCTCGCAGGGAACGGGGAAGCCATCAGGGCTCCCCTAGGCAGGGAAGGGAACGGGGAAGCCATCAGGGCTCCCCTAGGCCTCGCAGGGAAGGGAACGGGGAAGCCATCAGGGCTCCCCTAGGCATCGCAGGGAAGGGAACGGGGAAGCCATCAGGGCTCCCTTAGGCCTCGCAGGGAAGGGAACGGGGAAGCCATCAGGGCTCCCCTAGGCCTCGCAGGGAAGGGAACGGGGAAGCCATCAGGGCTCCCCTAGGCCTCGCAGGGAACGGGGAAGCCATCAGGGCTCCCCTAGGCCTCGCAGGGAACGGGGAAGCCAACAGGGCTCCCTTAGGCCTCGCAGGGAACGGGGAAGCCATCAGGGCTCCCCTAGGCCTCGCAGGGAACGGGGAAGCCATCAGGGCTCCCTTAGGCCTCGCAGGGAACGGGGAAGCCATCAGGGCTCCCCTAGGCCTCGCAGGGAATGGGGAAGCCATCAGGGCTCCCCTAGGCCTCGCAGGGAACGGGGAAGCCATCAGGGCTCCCCTAGGCCTCGCAGGGAAGGGAACGGGGAAGCCATCAGGGCTCCCCTAGGCCTCGCAGGGAACGGGGAAGCCATCAGGGCTCCCCTAGGCCTCGCAGGGAACGGGGAACCCATCGGGGCTCCCCTAGGCCTCGCAGGGAACGGGGAACCCATCAGGGCTCCCCTAGGCCTCGCAGGGAACGGGGAAGCCATCAGGGCTCCCCTAGGCCTCGCAGGGAACGGGGAAGCCATCAGGGCTCCCTTAGGCCTCGCAGGGAACGGGGAAGCCATCAGGGCTCCCCTAGGCCTCGCAGGGAACGGGGAAGCCATCAGGGCTCCCCTAGGCCTCACAGGGAACGGGGAAGCCATCAGGGCTCCCCTAGGCCTCGCAGGGAAGGGAACGGGGAAGCCATCAGGGCTCCCCTAGGCCTCGCAGGGAAGGGAACGGGGAAGCCATCAGGGCTCCCCTAGGCCTCGCAGGGAACGGGGAAGCCATCAGGGCTCCCCTAGGCCTCGCAGGGAAGGGAACGGGGAAGCCATCAGGGCTCCCTTAGGCCTCGCAGGGAACGGGGAAGCCATCAGGGCTCCCCTAGGCCTCGCAGGGAACGGGGAAGCCATCAGGGCTCCCCTAGGCCTCGCAGGGAAGGGAACGGGGAAGCCATCAGGGCTCCCTTAGGCCTCGCAGGGAACGGGGAAGCCATCAGGGCTCCCCTAGGCCTCGCAGGGAAGGGAACGGGGAAGCCATCAGGGCTCCCCTAGGCCTCGCAGGGAAGGGAACGGGGAAGCCATCAGGGCTCCCCTAGGCCTCGCAGGGAAGGGAACGGGGAAGCCATCAGGGCTCCCCTAGGCCTCGCAGGGAAGGGAACGGGGAAGCCATCAGGGCTCCCTTAGGCCTCGCAGGGAACGGGGAAGCCATCAGGGCTCCCCTAGGCCTCGCAGGGAACGGGGAAGCCATCAGGGCTCCCCTAGGCCTCGCAGGGAAGGGAACGGGGAAGCCATCAGGGCTCCCCTAGGCCTCGCAGGGAAGGGAATGGGGAAGCCATCAGGGCTCCCCTAGGCCTCGCAGGGAACGGGGAAGCCATCAGGGCTCCCCTAGGCCTCGGCGTGCACCCCCTTGTGTGCGCCAACCCTGGATTTTATAACATGCACACGGCTGCACACACGTGTCATAAAATCGGGCGTAGATTTGTGCGCATCAGCTTGCGCGCACAAATCTACTCCCGCACGTAGCTTCTAATATCTGCCCCTTAGATTGAATAATAGAAAACCAAACGGTTGAATAATGTTTTTATCAAGCACAATATTAAGTTTCAATAAATGAAATGAAAAATGATTGGGCTAGGGAAGGTTAGAAAAATTCCTGAATAATTGCAAATGAGGGATCATGGCCATAGCTTAAAGCCCGAAGGAAGAGGAGGAACTTGCCCGGCCTTCATTTGTTTACCGGCCATGGACTGGGCCCACTTGGACCTTACCCTTTGGGAGTCAGAGCTTTCTTCCGCAAGAACTGCCTCAAGGCTAGGGCTTAAGGAGCACCTGGAAGCGTTGGACAGGCAGCTAGGAGCACCTGGAAGCGTTGGAGCACCTGGAAGCATTGGACAGGCAGCTAGGAGCACCTGGAAGCGTTGGAGCACCTGGAAGCGTTGTCATCTTCTGTAACCACCTCTAGGGGAAGAGAAAGAAAGATGTCCTGGGAGAGAAGATTATTCCTTTCCCTTAGCCATGTCCTTAATTTTCTGTAGCTGAGGTTGTTCCCTTCAAAAAGAGACACCAACGACGTGACTCTTAAAACCATAAACCTCTACTGGCACCTGCTCTCTAAGCCCCATCATTGGGTTGTAGTCTGCCAGAAGCATAGACAAAATTAAGGAACAGCCCTCAAATCCAACTCTGGCTTCTGAAGTGCCCTTTCAAGACTTTAGGTGTACAGGATGAGTCTCTGGCAATGGAGGTAGGTGGCAGTTATGAACCGCAGAGGCTCATTCACTTTTCCATAGCATCCATTACTTGCCCCTGAGAAGGTTGTTTTCTTGGCAATTGTGGCAAGACATTGATTCAAGGATTTACCCTGTTCCTCAGCACTTTAGTCAGTCGCCAGAACACTCCTAGACTCAGTATTTAAGAGAGACTCCAAGGAACAATCTGGAATAGGCTCTAGCCCATGAGACATCACAGCCTCCTAACAAGTGAGCCCAGGTTCTTGTGGCCTGGTTTGGCCTCTGTTGGAAACAGGATGCTGGGCTTGATGGCAATTTCTTATAGCAAATGTATTTAAGCGTCTCCTCCTAAAGCTGGCTATGACAGTTTCACTCCCATCCCTTAGTTTCTGCCCTGGGTTCAAATAAGCAACACCAGCCCTACAAAGTCTCTGCTTTACCGATTTTGACTATTATATAAAAACATGACAGTCGGCCCATACAGCCAATTAATGCAGCATTATAATTTTCATCACTTCCTTAGAGTGCCCCTGTATTTATCCCAGGCTTTCTTGAATTCAGATTCTGTTTACATCTCCCCCACTTCCACTGGGAGTCTGTTCCACACATCCACCACCCTCTCTGTAAAGAAATGTCCTAAGCTTACTCCTGAATCTACCCCCTTTCAGCTTGATCTCATGACCCTCGTTCTAGAGTCTCCTTTCCATTGGGGGGAAAAACAAACAAACAAACAAAAACAAACAAACAAAAAAAACCAAACAAAAACAGCTCCTGTGCATGGAAACCTTTGAGATATTTGAATGTCTATCATATTTCCCCTCTCTCGCCTTTCTTCTAGGATCTACATGTTTAGATTTTTAAGTCTCTCCCCATATGCTTTAGGCTGAAGATCACTGACCATTTTAGTAGCCTCCCTCCGTCCTGTTTATATCCTTTTGAAGATGCGGTCTACAGCATTGTACACTATTCCAAGTGAGGTCTCACCAGAGACCTATACAGGGGCAATCTCACCTCCATTTTTCTGATCATTCCTTTCTCTTTGCCGACAAACATCTTTCTGGTTCTTATTGCCACCTTATCCACCTGTTTGGCCAACTTAAGATCATCAGATACAATTACCCCAAGATCCAACTCTTCCGCACATGGCCCCAGCATTAGGCAGAGCTCCGGCGTTTTAATACACGTTTGGATAATAGAAAGAGTAGGGGGCATTCCATGAAGTTAGCAAGTAGCACATTTAAGACTAATCGGAGAAAATTCTTTTTCACTCAACGCACAATTAAACTCTGGAATTTGTTGCCAGAGGATGTGGTTAGTGCAGTTAGTGTAGCTGGGTTCAAAAAAAGGATTGGATGGGTTCTTGGAGGAGAAGTCCATTAATGGCTATTAATCAAGTTTACTTAGGCAATAGCCACTGCTATTAATTGCATCAGTAGCATGGGATCTTTTTAGTGATTGGGTACTTGCCAGGTTCTTGTGGCCTGGTTTGGCCTCTGTTGGAAACAGGATGCTGGGCTTGATGGACCCTTGGTCTGACCCAGCATGGTAGTTTCTTATGTTCTAATACATGGATAAGACAATGGTACAAGGAAGAGGGATTTAGTTTTGTAAGGAACTGGGGAACCTTTTGGGGAAGGGGGGAGTCTCTTCTGAAGGGATGGACTCCACCTTAACCAGGGTGGAACCAGACTGCTGGCGCTAACCTTTAAAAAGGAGATAGAGCAGCTTTTAAACTAGAACAAAGGGGAAAGCCGACAGTCGCTCAGCAGCGCATGGTTCGGAGAGAGGTATCTTCAAAGGATACTAATGATGCATTAGAATTAGGGAATCCCGACAGTGAGGTTCCATTAATTAGAAAAGTAGTCCAAGTGCCAGTAACTAAAAACTCACCTGAGCTAAAAAATTCTAACTTATCCCTATCAATTAAAAAGCAGAATGAAAATACAAACAAAAAACAAACTTTGAAATGTTTGTATGCTAATGCCAGAAGTCTAAGAAGTAAGATGGGAGAATTAGAAAGTATAGCAGTGAATGATGACAGACTTAATTGGCATCTCAGAGACTTGGTGGAAAGAGGATAACCAATGGGACAATGCTATACTGGGGTACAAATTATATCGCAATGACAGAGAGGAGCACTCGGGAGGAGGTGTGGCGCTTTATGTCCGGGATGACAGAGTCCAACAGGATAAACATCCTGCACGAGACTAAATGCACAATTGAATCTTTATGGGTAGAAATCCCTTGTGTGTCAGGGAAGACTATAGTGATAGGAGTATACTACCGTCCACCTGGTCAAGATGGTGAGATAGCATTTTACTGTCTAAGAGAAATTAGGGAAGCTAACCAAATTGGTAGTGCAGTAATAATGGGAGACTTCAATTACAAACTACAATTTTTCCGTTCTTGTGCATTTATTTATTTATAGCTGTGGGACCATCATAACACCCACGGTTTGTCGGCAGTAAGTCTGAGTCTAAACCGCAACGGGTCACATTTAATCATCAGTCCATTCAACTCCTATTTTTATTATTAATCGTGTTTTTTTTCTTATTTTTTCATAAATTTTTTAAAAGATAAACGTGAGACGGTACTTCCCTTGTTTGCCGGTGGCGCTACCGCGTTTTAAAGATCAAACTGTTCAGGAGGATATTTTTATCCGTGAAGATGGTGTTACCATGCTTCAGATCCAGATCCAGACGATACTTATGCAGTCCAGTCCGACGTATGTTTCGCAACAGGCTGCTTCAGGGACTGTTGTAGCATATGAAAATCTATTTTTCCTGAACTTTGAAAATGAGAAGTTTAAATGCCGTCGCATTCACATTCTGCCGCCAGATCCAGATTAATAATAAAAATAGGACAATATAAAACACTCACTTTAATTCATAAATCCCTCCATAACAATGCCATGCAATGGTTCAAGGAACACCTCTACTTCCACAACACAGCCAGACCCACCAGAAAACAACACGCAGCTACCTTACACACTCCCTCACACAAACTGATGAGACTGAAGTCCACCGCTGGCCCTTCTTTATGGAATAATATGCCTCATGCTATGAGAAATTTAAACAGAACCTCACAACATGGCTCTTCAAGCAGCCTTCACTTCAGCTATCCCTCCCGTTAGTTACCTTACCTCCTCTCGCCTTTCCCTTCCCTCTCCGCCTATTCTGTTTCTTTCTCTCTCTTTCTTAGCCTCGGTATCTATGCTTTCAGCTTTTTTATAATGATAGTCTACACCACTGAGTAAATATACCTTTCAGAAAGTTTAATTCCTCATTTACCAAGCCAATTCTATATGTTTGTATATATTTTGTCATTTATCGACGACCTTCTTTAAATACTGTTACACATAGTAATGACTCCCATAACAGTCACTTTGACTACTGTTGGAAACAGGATACTGGGCTTGATGGACCCTTGGTCTGACCTCATATGGTATCTCTTATGTTCTTAGGGGCAGATTTTAAAAGGTACGTGCGCAACCCGGCACGCACAAACATATACCCGATTTTATAACATGCACGCACATGTTATAAAATCAGGGGTCGGCGCGTGCAATGATACGTGCCTGAACAGAAAACCAACATGGAGAACTGTGACCGCCCCAGAATCCTCTGCTCTCTTAGCCTTTGTGACCTCAAAGTGACTTGCAGAACTCAGCTGGACAGGCACGGTCAAGCTGGCTCCAAGATGATGCTTATTCATTAGGTCATACAAAGAAGAAATCAACGGCTGGAGCTTCAGGCACTATTCTCAGGAGTATCTAGAGAGTCATGGTAAATGGGCCCCACCTCCTGGGAAAACTAATCAGGGCAGTTCAGAGATAGTCACGTCATGCTGTTAACATGACAACCTATGTAAATGATTCGTTGGGCAGTCACAAATCTCTAGAATCTTCATCCCTTGTTCAATATTGAATGTCATCTATAAAAGAAGGATCACTTCCTGTATACGATGAGATGCTAGTGGTTAGGTTGTCAGAGGCATGGCATCAGCCTTTCCCAAGAATACTTATATTGTTCAATAAAAAATTATGTTTTCAATAAAAATCTAAGTGTTCTTGTCTCCCTGGCCATAAGAGTCATAAAAAATGGCGCGGCGCTTAACAGCAAGGGGGTGCACAGTAGTGCACCTTGCATGCGCAGAGCCCTCGGGGAGACCAGCTGGCTTTCCCCATTCCCTCCCACACCTTCCCCTCCCTGTCCCACCCCCCAGCCCAAAAAAAAACAAACCCTGTACCTTTATATCACAAGTTACGCCTGCCAGAGGTAGGCGTAACTTGCACGTGCTGGCCAACTGCCGGCGTACGATCCCCTGCCCCAGCAGCCATGCAGAGGCCTTTGGCCACGCCCCTGCCCCACCCATTTTTTCAAGCCCCAGGACTTACACGCGTCCCGGGGTTTTACGCGCACCACTGGGCCCTTTGAAAATAGGCCCGGTGCGCGTAACCCTTTGAAAAGCTGCCCCTTAGTGTTTAGAAGAATCTCATCTCCAATACTTTCCCTTTGGTTTTTGCATCCTAAATGTATTACACTATAATTTTTAGCAGTAAATCTTCGCTGCCAGACCGTAGACCATTCTCGAGCTTCACTGGATCCCCTCCTCATGCTTTCCACGCCTTCCTGGCTGTCCACCCTATTACAAATTTTAGTATCAGCAAACAAACAAGCCTTTCCCGGACAACCCTTCCATTCTGTCACTGACAAAAATGTTGAATAGAACCAGTCCAAGGACCGATCCCTGAGGCTCGCTGCTAGTAACAACCCTGTCCTCCCTCCCACTCAGCCAGTTTCTAACCCAGTCAGTCACTCCAGGATCCATACAAAGAACATAAGAAATTGCCATGTCCAGTGTTGGGCCCAATGGATGCCCACAGCAGAAGGGCTTCCTCTCGACCGGGTGATATCTCACTTGAAGGCTTGCAGGAAGGCACAGCAAATCTTCGTGAACCGGAGACCTCTTTATCCCCGGAAGTTAGACTCCCTCCTGAGAACCCTGCTATTGTAAGAACCGATCTGATTACAGACAAGCCATCGCCTATTGAAGAAAGTGGAGATATACGAGCAGAGCAAACGAGTTCTACTAGTAAACCAGGGGGAAGATAATGGAAGGTTTTTTGTCAGCTCAGGGCCAAGATTTAAAAGGAGGGAAAATGGATATAATTTCTATAGAGAGACCTTCAGTTTTTTCCCTGGAAACCATCTGGGAAACTTTAGTTATTTTAAATAAAAATGTGACATTACAACTGAATCCAGCAGTTAATAATTTGGAGAAAATTGAGTTAAGGATTAATAAGGTAACTGCTGATGATGGTGTAAGGGATCAGCTCACTGAAAAAAAATACAGCTGAATTGAAGAAATTAAAAAATGTAAACGAGCTAATTGTAAAAGAAAATCAATATCTTCCTAGGAAAATGGAGGGTATGGAAAACCAACAGAGGAATAAAAACTTAAGGCTGGTTAATTTTCCCAAACTTCCACATCTCTGCCTGACAACCAGGGGGCGATGTCCCCTCAGGACCCGACAACCCCCTGGGAGGCTCAGAGCCGTCCGTGAAGACCTACGGGAAACCAAACAATTCCCCTCCCCCCCTTTTTTTTTTTTTTGTAACTTTACAAAACCAAAGAAGAACTAAACCAAAGGAAGGACTACACTAACCCCCAAACCCCTCCTTTACTAGCTAATCAGACGAGACTGTGGGTACTGGCAGGCTGAGGGTGGCACTTCGGTATATTTACAGAGTCTGACAAGTTTGTCTCTGTCTCCACCTGCTGGTGCAGAGGCAAAACCCAGGCGTCTGGACTGATCTGGTACGTACAGGGAATGTGGTTACAGCAGTCAGTGTCACTGGGTTTAAAAAAGGTTTGGATAAGTTCCTAGAGCATAAATCCATAAACTGCTATTAAACAGTAAGAATTAGTAGCTTGGGATCTATTCATTCAGGCCCGGATTTTAAAAGGATTTATGTGCGTATGTTCCAGGGCTTCAAAGAAAGGGGTAGGGAGGGGCGGAGCGAGGTCAGAGGCAGGCGCAAAGGTAAGATAAAGGTCGGGGGCGGGAAGGACACAGGCATCGGCACGCGCGAGATGCACGTTATAAAATGGGGCATCCATACGTGCGCCCCGGGTACACGTGCACATGGACGCCTGCGCGTACCTTTTAAAATCTACCCCTTCATGTTTGGTTACTTGCCAGGTACTTGTGACTTGAATTGGCCACTGTTGGACACAGGATGCTGGGCTTGATGGACCCCTGGTCTGACCCAGCAGGGCAATTCTTATGTCTGTTTTCCTAATGCACACAGAGCCACAGCAGCCCAAAGCATTTGTGTGCTAGGGATGCACAATTTTCCCTGGTGCATCCTTAACATAGCAGCTTAAAATATAGTATTGCACACCTAGGGGAGGTGGATGTGCGTGTGTTAGGAAAACCAGCAGTTTCACCGCACGTTCTTATTGTATCATCTATTAAAATGCATGCGAGGTAAGAGACCCTGCAGCGCTGCTCAGACCAACTAATTTGTAAAGGGAAACACTGTCGGGTCTTTTCTGCAGCGGCACCGCAATCAGAAAGACAAGCATCCTTCTTCAGTAACTAAGGAAGATAGTTTCCTGCTTAAGATTGGTTACAGGAAATATTTAACAAAAAATGCGCTATGGTCTTCAAGTAACATTTTAATGATATTGTTTTATATTTTGCTAAAAAAGCAAAGTTGCAAACCATCTTTACTTACTTTTCTCTTTCAAGTGAGCACACACATTCACCAACCTTTGCAAAGAAAAATCAGACTCAAACAGTAGCTCTGGAAAAGCAGAGCGTCAATTATAAACTGCAGTTTGTGCTGTAGAATAAATATTTCTCTGTAAACTGAAAACCCTGCGACTGATCAGATTATTCTTCCAGGTAAGAACTCCTGTAAGCCTTTTCTTTCACGATCAGTTTAAACCAGAAGTTTCAGTTTGTACAGCTCATGCTTTTCCCCACAAGCTACACTTCCTGTACAGCATTTATTCATAAAACTTGCACAATAAAAAAAATCCTGTCTGCTTCTGCAGGTCCACTTGATGAAACCAGAGAGCGTCCCTAAAGCCTGCTGTGCCCCAACCAAACTCACTGCTACCTCTGTCCTTTACTATGACAACAACAACAATGTCATCCTGAAGAAGCACCGCAATATGGTTGTCAAATCCTGCGGCTGCCACTGAACTGCGGAAACAAGACAAGATTTCTGGGGAAAGGACTCAAAAAAAACTCTACAGAGCCTAATAAAAGCCAGGTTTTCATATTAGCACCATCAAGTGCCATTAAAGAACCATCACCAATGTATTTCAGAGAATAAATTCTAGGCCATATTTACTGTTAAATGTTGTACAATGACTGGTCAGGATCCCAAGGATGGAGTCCAGGCACTTTCCTATTTAATGCTTGTGCAAATGGCTGACTACAGTAGGCCCTGATGTACATTTCACAGGCCTTATTTCAGAAAAGCTGTCACCCAATATAATACTGCATTTAACAAAAATTACACTTTCCAAACGAATACATACATGGGATGTAGCTGCAATGAAGAGACGGCTGAGGGGGGATATGATAGAGGTCTTTAAGATCATGAGAGGTCTAGAACAAGTAGATGTGACTCGGTTATTTACACTTTCAGATAATAGGACTAGGGGGCACTCCATGAAGTTAGCAAGTAGCACATTTAAGACTAATCGGAGAAAATTCTTTTTCACTCAACACACAATTAAGCTCTGGAATTTGTTGCCAGAGGATGTGGTTAGTGCAGTTAGTGTAGCTGGGTTCAAAAAAGGTTTGGATAAGTTCTTGGAGAAGTCCATTAATGGCTATTAATCAACTTTACTTAGGGAACGGCCTCTGCTATTAATTGCATCAGTAGCATGGGTTCTTCTTAGTGTTCGGGTACTTGCCAGGTTCTTGTGGCCTGGATTGGCCACTGTTGGAAACAGGATGCTGGGCTTGATGGACCCTTGGTCTGACCCAGCATAGCAATTTCTTATGTTCTTATCACTAATTTTTTTTTTTTTTTTGGCCCAGTTTCCTCCTGCTCCTTTTGGGCTTGCAGCTCAATAACAGCGAGCCAAGCCTTCATATGCACTAACCAGGGTGTTCCCAGTTATTAGCCCCATCGAGTCTGCTGGTGCGATAGCCCCCAGTCAAGAACCATAGAAGCTGGTATGTGTGTACCTGGACTCCCTCCTCCAGCACATCCCCAGCTCCGGCCAGCCTCTGGAAGAGCTTTTACAAAAGGATAAGAGGAGTTGGTTGTGAAATGGGTGGGGGAGTGGAGCAGTACATAGCAGATTAATTGTATGGACTACAGGCATTCAAGGAATTAGAAATGCAATACTTATCCACAAATTGCTTTTTTTTTTTGTAATGGGTGACCTCTAATTTGCATATAGTCTTTGTCAACAGGCCAGGGATTTCTATCCCAGTTAAGATCCAAATTCTAAAATTTTGAAAGTATCACAGGGCAAGCACGACATTCTTGCAAGAAACTCATCTGATGGCCATGGAACATGAGAAACTTTGAAGTAGATGGATGGGTCAGATCTATACTGCATCTTTTTTCTGCAAGAATAGAGCAATATGTATCCTTAATAAAGATCTCTGTTTTAGGATATATAGGATTATCTTCCGAGTCTCTTGCTGAACTGAATTGCCCCATTAGCTTTAAGGTACTGGCTCTAGGTAAAAGGCCAGGAGTGGATCGTTTTTAATTGGAAATTCTAGGATAGGGAATCTTACTGAGGCTGGGAATCACGCACTACATATACGCAGATGATATCCAATTCATATTACCCATTGACGATACAATTGAGAAAACACTAAACACAGCAAACATGTATCTAGACATTATCAAACAACTATTAAATCAAATGGAGCTAGTAATTAATATAGAGAAGACAGAATTCCTTCATTTAGAAAGAAAAAAAAACATGGAGATCTCACACAACCCAATCACACTCAATAACAACAATCAAATAATATTGGCAGAGAAAGTACGGAATCTAGGAGTAATAATCGACACTGAACTAAGCTTAAAACAACATATATCCATAAAAGTAAAGGAAGGATACGCCAAACTCATGGTCCTCAGAAAACTTAAACCACTTCTAACAACCGCCAACTTTCGATCAGTACTACAAGCGCTAATATTTGCAAGCACTGATTATTGCAACACCCTTCTACTAGGTTTACCATACACCTCCATAAGACCACTACAAATATTACAGAACACGGCTGCAAGAGTATTAACTGGAAAAAGGAAGAGAGACCACATTACGGAAACACTGGCTGAGTTGCACTGGCTTCCCATTGAACAAAGAATACAGTACAAAACACTATGCACCATACACAAATTAATACACAATGAAAACGCAGACTGGCTGAACACAGCCCTTCGCGTACACATCCCCAACAGAAATCTAAGATCAGCCAACAAGGCACTCCTAACTATTCCATCAGTCAAAACAGCACGACTAACCCAGGTAAGAGAAAGGGCGTTATCCTTAGCGGGACCCATTTTATGGAACTCCATGCCCTTGGAATTAAGACTACAAAGAGAAAACAAACCTTTCAGAAAAAAATCTAAAAACTTGGCTATTTAAACAAGCCTTTCAGAAAGAGAAGGGAGAATAGAAACCAGGGAAATGCAAGGTTCAATTCAGGGAAGTTCAAGATACGAAACACCCACACAAACAGGAATCACTAAGGGTGTATGTTTTAATTTAATTAATTGAATTCATCACTAAGGATAAGTTACATTTATAGAATGAGTCCTGGACTCAAAACTGCTATAGAATCGTCCTGGACATGATAGTGCTCACACTCATTTAACAACTAACATTGATTTAAAAACTATGTTACCGAACCTAATGGCACCTGTGTAAACTGATAGATTTTAATCGCATTACTTTTGTGCCTTACTGTAAACCGTTGTGATGGTACCCACCTTAACGACGGTAGAGAAAAAGATTTAAATAAAATAAATAATGTTAATGTGTAAACAAAATCTAAAGATCCTCTGGAATGCTCTTCATATAGACAAATTTCATTAATTGATATAAAGAACTCAGCAAAAATTTTACAGTTTAAAATTGAAGATATGGTGTCTGATTTCATCAGAATCAGACAGGGTTCATAAAAGGGAAAGCCTTAAACAATACCAGAAGACTATTTACTGTGACATACACCTGATCCACATTATCTATAGATGCTGACAAGACTTGACTACATCTCCTGGATATTTGTAACTTTTAAAAATTGGGGTCTCTCTGATGAATTTATTTCAAGGGATTGTGAACAGCAGCTAGCATTCTGTCCGAGATGGCCTCAGACCCCTTCCAGATACAGAGGGGTACGAGGCACGGCTGCCCTTGGCAACTGAACCATTAGCACAAGCCACGCACATGTTTTAAAATCAGGGCTCGGCGCGTGCAAGGGGGTGCACACTAGTGCAGCTGGCACGCGCCCAGCCCCCGGGGAGAGCAGCTGGCACGCGCCCAGCCCCCGGGGAGAGCAGCTGGCACGCGCCCAGCCCCCGGGGAGAGCGAGCTGGCACGCGCCCAGCCCCCGGGGAGAGCAGCTGGCACGCGCCCAGCCCCCGGGGAGAGCGAGCTGGCACGCGCCCAGCCCCCGGGGAGAGCAGCTGGCACGCGCCCAGCCCCCGGGGAGAGCAGCTGGCACGCGCCCAGCCCCCGGGGAGAGCGAGCTGGCACGCGCCCAGCCCCCGGGGGGAGAGAGCTGGCACGCGCCCAGCCCCCGGGGAGAGCAGCTGGCACGCGCCGAGCCCCCGGGGAGAGCAGCTTGCACGCGCCCAGCCCCCGGGGAGAGCAGCTGGCACGCGCCCAGCCCCCGGGGAGAGCTGCTGGCACGCGCCCAGCCCCCGGGGAGAGCAGCTGGCACGCGCCCAGCCCCCGGGGAGAGCAGCTGGCACGCGTCCAGCCCCCGGGGAGAGCAGCTGGCACGCGCCCAGCCCGCGGGGGGAGAGAGAGCTGGCACGCGCCCAGCCCCCGGGGAGAGCAGCTGGCACGCGCCCAGCCCCCGGGGAGAGCAGCTGGCACGCGCCGAGCCCCCGGGGAGAGCAGCTGGCACGCGCCCAGCCCCCGGGGGGAGAGAGAGCTGGCACGCGCCCAGCCCCCGGGGGGAGCAGCTGGCACGCGCCCAGCCCCCGGGGAGAGCAGCTGGCACGCGCCCAGCCCCCGGGGAGAGCAGCTGGCACGCGCCGAGCCCTCGGGGAGAGCAGCTGGCACGCGCCCAGCCCCCGGGGGGAGAGAGAGCTGGCACGCGCCCAGCCCCCGGGGAGAGCAGCTGGCACGCGCCCAGCCCCCGGGGAGAGCAGCTGGCACGCGCCCAGCCCCCGGGGAGAGCAGCTGGCACGCGCCGAGCCCCCGGGGAGAGCAGCTGGCACGCGCCCAGCCCCCGGGGAGAGCAGCTGGCACGCGCCCAGCCCCCGGGGAGAGCAGCTGGCACGCGCCCAGCCCCCGGGGAGAGCAGCTGGCACGCGCCCAGCCCCCGGGGAGAGCAGCTGGCTTTCCCCGTTCCTTTGATGTGGAAGTTTCGCCTGCCAGCCAAGTGCCAGCGCTCGATCCCCCGGCCCAGCAGCCTTGGAGAGGCCTCTGGCCCCGCCCCTTCCCCAAGCCCCGGGACTTACACACATCCCCGGGCTTTATGCGCCGCTGGGCCTTTTGAAAATAGGTCTGGCGCGTGTAGGTCTTTGAAAATCTGACCCAATGGTTTTAAATACTTGAGACTAGGGGTACCCAAAAATATTTCTAGTAAGGATGTGTATTTGTTACATTTGTTTTAGCAGCTCCACGCATAGCTCCCCAACTCTCTAGTACGTGTGAGAAAACTGTATCTCATTCAAAATACACATATACTATCCATTTTTGAGCGTGTACGAGAAAGTCGGCAAAGTACGCACAAAATGCACATTCCTAATTTCTAGGCATTATAGGGTTAATTATAGCCCAATACTGGATAAGAAAGATGAACTTTGCCCAGCCATGAGATGGGAAGGGATGCTCAATTATTTCCACAGCTTGCAAACCCATTTCTATATTTATCCGGTGATGCCCTTAACTGTATCCTTCCAACTCTTAAAATGTTCTATATGGAGAAATTAAGACTTATCTGATAATTTCCTTTCCTTCTGCTAACACAAGTCAAAGACCTGTGGGTTTAGTCCCCTCACCCAGCAGCTGGAGGCAGAGTTTTATTTTATGACACCTGTATGTATGTCCTGCATGGAACCAGATATACCCAGTTCACTACCATCAACGCTAAATTTAAAGTATAGCAACTAGCAAAACACAAAAATGAAAAATTAATTTTTGATCTCAACAAAAACAAAAATGTAATAACTATACTTTCTTTGAGATAAATCACCAACTTACACTATGAGAAGCATTTTAATTAAGAAATCGAGTCAAACTCCATGGAGGAATGAAATCTCCTCAAACCATGTGCTTGCATGTCATCTGTCTGTACCTTCCCTGAGCAAGCTTCATGTGATGGATAGAACAGGATGCTGTGCCCTGGCTCAGTGCTTGCATGGCATCTGTACCTTCTCTGAGCAAGCTTCATGTGATGGATAGAACAGGATGCTGTGCCCTGGCTCAGTGCTTGCATGGCATCTGTCTGTACCTTCTCTGAGCAAGCTTCATGTGATGGCTCAGTGCTTGCATGGCATCTGTCTGTACCTTCTCTGAGCAAGCTTCATGCGATGGCTCAGTGCTTGCATGCCATCTGTCTGTACCTTCTCTGAGCAAGCTTCATGCGATGGCTCAGTGCTTGCATGCCATCTGTCTGTACCTTCTCTGAGCAAGCTTCATGTGATGGATAGAACAGGATGCTGTGCCCTGGCTCAGTGCTTGCATGGCATCTGTCTGTACCTTCTCTGAGCAAGCTTCATGCGATGGCTCAGTGCTTGCATGCCATCTGTCTGTACCTTCTCTGAGCAAGCTTCATAAGATGGATAGAACATGATGCTGTGCCCTGGCTCAGTGCTTGCATGGCATCTGTCTGTACCTTCTCTGAGCAAGCTTCATGTGATGGCTCAGTGCTTGCATGGCATCTGTCTGTACCTTCTCTGAGCAAGCTTCATGCGATGGCTCAGTGCTTGCATGCCATCTGTCTGTACCTTCTCTGAGCAAGCTTCATGAGATGGATAGAACATGATGCTGTGCCCTGGCTCAGTGCTTGCATGGCATCTGTCTGTACCTTCTCTGAGCAAGCTTCATGTGATGGCTCAGTGCTTGCATGGCATCTGTCTGTACCTTCTCTGAGCAAGCTTCATGCGATGGCTCAGTGCTTGCATGCCATCTGTCTGTACCTTCTCTGAGCAAGCTTCATGAGATGGCTCAGTGCTTGCATGCCATCTGTCTGTACCTTCTCTGAGCAAGCTTCATGAGATGGATAGAACATGATGCTGTGCCCTGGCTCAGAGCTTGCATGGCATCTGTCTGTACATGTTTCTGGGTGTGCTTTTTTTTTTATATAAGGATTCTGGGGCACATATATTTCCTTAAATTAAGGATATGGATTTTGCTCTGCAAAGTGTAATTAGCATATATATATATATTTTATTTGGTTCTTGGACCACTGCCATCCTGAAGATTTCCATGTATTACCTACAATGACTCCAAGGACCTTATTCCTGTTGGAGGCAGCAGTGTGTACCTATAATCAGGATTATGTTTCCCCTGTGTGCAGCACTTTCATCTATGTCATGCCCAGTTAACCAGTCTCACACGGTCTTCCTGCAGTTCCTTATTCTGAATAATTTTGTCTCATATACAATCTGATCACCTCTCTTCATGCACTCTTCTATATTGCATGAAGACCAGTGTTTAACTTTTCTTCACTAGGGAAAGTTAACCATGTATTCCTACTCTTGTTTCCTATACTTTAACCAGTTATCAGCCCATAAAAGTAGCAAATGGAGCTATTTCACATTGATTTATCATTTTTATTCGTGATCACCACCACCTTGGATTCATATTTGTAAAGTAAGGCATTAGAGAAGTGCACAATGTAATACAGCACATTCCCTCGTATCGCATGACTAATTTCCTAAGGAGTCCGTCCTGAGTTCAGTTCCTAAGATGATCCTTCTCACAACTCCCTTACCTGCCTGGACACCGAAGCCTTCAGACCGCTGAGGCCTGCACCCCCCAGGGCCAGCCAATGCTCCACACGGCCAGCATAGACCCAGCGGGCTCAGGAGCCATCGCGACCAACGCCGAGGACCGCCCCCCACCATGACGTGGTGGGGGGCGGTCAACATACAACATAGCCCCACTCCACTTAAGTACCCAACTTCGTTTTCACTCTTCATCTAGACCTATCAGAGGAACTTATAAAGGCACACTCTATGTTCCTTCAACAATATCCTTACATCAGAAACGTTCCATTTCTTTAGCAGGACCCGTCCAATGGAACATGCTCCCGCCAGACATCCGCCTTGAGATCTGCTTCGCTTCCTTCAAAAAGAAAATTAAAACCTGGCTCTTTAGCCAAGCTTTTCCAGAACTTTGATTATTTTTTACCTCCAGCTATCAAGATTTTCTCACCATCGCAATCCCTTCTGCAGATCACATTTATCTTAGACAATTACGCCTTATTTTATGATTTGGTTTCTCAAAGAGACTATACAATTTTCTCAATGTTATTTTTTGAACCTGTTTTCCATGTTCTATAACCTTGTTATATGTACCGCCTCTTGGCGTAATTTTTATGTTTCAATGTAAACCGATGTGATCTGTATTTTAATACAGGAACACCGGTATATAAAAATCTAAAAATAAATAAATAAATAAATGACGTCAAGAGGCAGTGACCGGACTGCTTTTTAAATCCCGGATGCTCTCCCACACGTCGCGCGACCAAGGGGCCTGCCCCCTACATATCTCGCCAGAAAGTCAACCCCCGAGACCTCTCTCTGTAGACACTTACTCAAATCACCTCCGCCCAAACTCCTACTCCCCAGCTCACACACCTGCTCACTCGCCCCCTACCATCACCCTACTACAGCTCTGCGTGGACGGCGCCAATCCGCCGGGATCAGGAGCACTCAAATCCACCCATCGACCACTGATCTGGCATTCTAAGACACCCCAGAACTGAGTCAAGACAAACACCCATGCCAGCGGAGTCTGAAACCCGCAGCAGCAAATTAACCCTGCGCTCCTGCCCCCTACGCACCTCCACCTTCAGACCTTCCCTCACAGATCCCGACCCCCCCCAGCTACACCATGCACACCTACTTCAACCTCCCTCACCCAAACTGCAGCTGCACCTCACTCAAAACCACAACCTCCCTCAACGCTGACAATGCCTCAGAACAATTCCCACGACCACACAGACACCCTTATAGCCTCCATCTCAATCCTAACACTCTTCCTCATAAACGCCCAATCCATCAACAAAAAAATCCCCATCCTACATGACCTAACAGACAACCACCCTGAGATACTATGCGTCACAGAATCCTGGCTCAAAAAATCCGACAGCACTAGTAAATCAACTCCCTCGCTCAAGTTATGACATCTTCTCCCTACCCAGACCTAAAAAAAAAAAGAGGCAGCCTACTCCTCCTGGCCCAAAACAAATTCAAACTCATACCCACCCCGGAGATAGCCCTCTTCAAATCAAGAAACCTCCAAATACTGCTACTTTACTCCCCACCAAAAGGCCTAGATCACAATCTGTCCCACCTCATCGAAATCATCTCCTCCCAAATAAACACCAACCTCCCCACAATCATATCTTAGGAGACTTCAACCTCCACATCGATGCCACTCCCCTCCCCCCCCCACATACACCCTCCTCCTGGACACCATGTCCGCCATGGCCTTCAAGCAAATTGTCAACTCACCAACCCAGAGATCAGGTCACACCCTTGACCTCATATTCAATGACAAAGCCACATCTACAAACAACCCACCCACGACAACCAGCGTTCCATGGTCGGACCACAAATTAATCCAGACCACACTACGACTGAATACCTTCTACTCTGAAACCAACCAATCCAAAATTTACATTGAATTCCACAAACCATGCCCCAGCGAAGAATTGATGGAAACCCTCCCCAACGCCTTCACCACCCTAGACCTCAACAATGCAAACACTGCCATCAACTCTTGGCTCTCCATCAACGCCAAAATTGCCAAATCTAAATGCCCAATTATCTCTAAAGTAATCAATACAGACAACCCCCCATAAAACTAAAAAACACCAAAAGACTCAGACAAGCAGAGAAAAGATATCCTACCTCGCCCATCCTCAACAGATACAAAAAACACTGCTCCACATATACAGAACAGACTAAGCCAAACGAGAATTCTTCTCAAAGAAAATTCACCAATACAACCCTAAAATCCTCTTCAACTGTCTCCAACCTGACCCAACCAAGCCTCAACCCACTATCAATGGAAGACTCCACAAAGACCTGTGAAGAACTCGCCCAATTCTTCACAGACAAAGTTTCAAAGTTAATACCAACCAATCCCCCAGCAAATCTGGAAAGGCCAAATCCCCACAACACAACATCTTCCACATGGACCACCTTCGACCTCATTGCCTCCACAGAAGTAAAGATTATACAAAAAAAAAAAATCAACCCAGCGGCCCACCCCCTAGATCCCATCCCAGTCAAAACCCTCAAGCTAATCCCCGAAGCCATTGCCAACATAATAAATACATCCCTCGAACAAAGCCTCTTTCCTGAAGCCCTCAAATGCACTGTAATAAAACCCATTCTAAAAAAACCACAACTAAATCCCTCCGACCCAGCCAACTACAGACCCATCTCCAACCTATCCTTCATATCAAAGATCATGGAAAAAAATTGTCAACCAACTACTCTCGGAACACCTGGAAACTCACAAAATCCTGTTCCCCACCCAATATGGATTCAGGAAATCACTCAGCACTGAATCACTACTACTATCCTTCACAGCCACCACCCTGAGAGGTCTCGATGCTGGGCACTCCTATCTCTTAATATTACTGGACATCTCTGCAGCCTTTGACACCATCAACCACAACTCTCTACTAACCCAACTAACCGAAATCGGACTAGGTGACAAAACCATAAAATGGTTTGAATCCTACTTATCAAATAGATCCTACAAAGTGCGACTAAACAGCGAATCAAAACACTTCCCACAAGGTCCTTCCCTCTCCTCCACCCTGTTTAATATATACATGCTCCCCCTCTGCAAACTCCTCTCCAGCCTGAACCTCCACTACTTCGTCTACGCAGATGATGTCCAGATACTACTTCCCATCAAAGAAAATTTGCAACGCACCCTACTGAGATGGGAATCTTACTCAACCCAGATAAAAAAACCTCCTTTCACAACTATCCCTCACACTCAAATCACACAAAAACTGAAATACTAGACATAAACAAACACCCCACAAAGAACAACCAAGACCCCCCCCCTCCCACCCAATGCATTAATGAAGTAAAAGACACTGGACTCAGAGCTCAACCTAAAAAAACATATCAATGCAACAATAAAAAAAAAAAAAAAAAAAAAAAAAAAAAAGAGGGCTACTTCAAGCTACAAGTCCTCAAGAAACTCAAGCCCCTCCTCTTCAATCAAGACTCCAGGACAGTTCTCCAATCCCTCTTATTCTCCAAACTGGACTACTGCAACTCCATCCTCCTCGGGCTCCCTTCATCCACCCTCAAACCCTTACAATTCTTCCAAAACACAGCAGCCAGATCCCTAACAAACAGCAGTCGCTCCTCCCACATCACACCCATTCTCAAAGACCTTCACTGGCTCCCAAAAACCCACAGAATCCAATACAAATCCCTAACCCTACTACACAAATCCATCCACAATAAAACACAGAATGGATAAGACACCCTCCACCACCATGAGACCCAAAGAAACCTCAGATCCAAGAACACAGGATTGCTAAACAAACCCTCTGCAAAACAAGCACACCTCACCACAACCAGAGAACGAGCCATTTCAATAGCTGGCCCTTCCTTAGGGAACACACTACCTGCACGACTCAGATTGGAGACCTCCACCCAGTCCTTCAAAAAAAATCTAAAAACCTGGTTAATCCAAAAAGCCTACCAAGCCCACAGATCCATCCCCCCCCCCCCCCCCCCTCATGACAAAATGAAAATGTCTCATTCCTACCTAGCCTTATTGCATGCCCACATACTGCATTAAACCCATATTCCAACGTACTCATTTTCACAAAGTAATATCTCCTGAGACGCCTACCTCCTAATGTAAATATATTAATTGTTTTGTAAACTGTTTTGTTGAGCTTTTGAGTTAATCCTTACAATGTTCCACCCCGTCAAAACGTAATTACTTTAATTGTTAAACTGCCTCCGTTACAATGCAATAAGACACTTTAGTCTTACTATTTCTATATGTTAAAGTGTAAACCGATGTGATATACCCCAATGAATGTCGGTATAGAAAAGCAAATAAACTCCTTGCAGCTATCATGCTAATACCTATAGCACAGAAACAGAGCATGAAGGCAGATAAAATTACCTAGACACCTTCCAGTCTGCCTGAAGGAATATCTTCATCTGTACCATTTGCCTCCAAACTAATTGAACATGCTATTCACTTCTGCCTTGACTTTCTTATATCTCAAGCTGTTCTTGGATCCAGTCCATTCTGGTTTTTGCTCTATACATTCAACTGAAACAGCCCTTGCTAAAGTTTCCAATGATCTGTTTATGGCTAAAGCCAAAGGGTCTTTACTCTGTTCTTATCCTCCTTGACCTGTCTGCTGCTTTTGACACTGTTGATCACCACCTACTCCTTGATACTCTGTCCTCGCTTGGATTTTGGGACTCTGTCCCGTCTTGGTTCTCTTATTATGTCTCCCAATGCACTTTTAGGATTTCCTCTGGTGGTTCCTCCTCTACTGCCATTCCACTATCAGTTGATGTGCCTCAGGGCTCTGTGTTAGGCCCTCTTTCTCACTATATACTAATTCCCTCGGTGCCCTGATTTCAATACTATTTTTATGCTGACTCCCCCCACATCTACCTATATACACCAGAAATTTAACCAGAAATCCAGTCCCAGATCTCAGCCTGCCTGTCTGACATTGCTGCCTGGATATCCTACCGCCACCTTAAAGTCAGCATGGCCAAGACGGAGCTCCTTATCTTTTCCCCCAAGCTCACCTCCTCTCTTCCTCCTTTCTCTGTTTCTGTGGATAACACGGTCATCATCCCTGTCCCAATAGCCCGTAACCTTGAAGTCCTCTGACTCCTCTCTCTCTCCTTCTCTTCGCATATCCAAAATACTGCTAAAAACATGTCATTTCTTTCTTTATAACATTGCCAAAATCCATTTGTTCCTTTCTACACCCACTACCAGAACCCTTATCCACTCTCTCATCTCCTCCTGTTTAGACTATTGCAACATGCTCCTCCCAGGTCTCCTGGCAAGCCATCTCCATTACAATCCATCCTAAATTCAGCTGCGTGACTTATCTTTTACCAAAGTCACTATGCTCACATAACCCCTCTTCTGAAGTCACCTCATTGGCTCCCTATCCACTCCTGCCTACAGTTCAAGCTCCTCTCTCACCTACAAATGCTTTCACTCTGCAGCTCCTCACTACCTCTCCTCTCCTAGTGCACTCTGCTCATTGGATAAGTCACTCCTATCCATACTACTGCCAATTCCAGACTCCATGCTTTCCACTTGACTGCACCGTGTGCTTGGAATAGTCTTCCTGAACAGCTGCGTCATGCTCCCTCTGTTGCCGTGTTTAAATCCCATCTAAAAGACCCATCTTTTTGAAACCACTTTTAAATCTTATGTCCAATTGTCTGCTTTTAGTCAACTTTTTCTTTTTAATCATTGTCCTGCTTTATACCCCCACGTCTCGTCTTGTATTTTGTCTTATTAGACTCTAAGCTATATTAAGCAGGGACTGTCTTTTTGTATGTTTATACAGTGCTGCAGATGTCGTGTAGCGCTATAGAAATATTAAGTAGTTGTAGCTCCCCTTACCGGCACTGGACTGGTACATTATTTAAAAATTGCTTATTGACCATGTTCCAGACTCCAAATAGTCATCCAAAGCAGTTTGCAACAACAAATATGCATTATTAGTCAAAAAACATGGCCTATATTCTTAATCACATCTAAAATAAAATATTGGTAAGATGCAAATGTGTATACTGGATATTGCAGCAAAATGTACAAAGTTATAGTATTTATTCACTCCTTGTGGATTGAAACTCCATTTGAGAAAGGGAATAAAACAGCAGTGGAGATATACCACCATACACCTGAGCAGAATGAACAGATGATGAAATGCCAAGAAAATTAGCAACACACTAATAATGGGTAATTTCAATTAACCTGGCCGTTCCCTGGGTGAGCATCACATCAGGACATGCCAAGGAAGTAAAGTTTGTAGATGAAATAAATGACTGCTTCATGGAGCAGCTGGTACAAGAACCAATAAGAGGGGGGAGTTATTTTAGATCTAATCCTTAGTGGAACACATGATTTTGTGTGAGATGTAATAATGTCAGGGGCCACTTGGCAAAAGTGATCATAACACAATCAAATTTGACTTGATAAATGGAGCGAGGACAGTAAGAAAATCTACTGTAATAGCATTTAATTTTCAAAAGAGAAAATATAAGAAAGTGAGAAAAATGGTTAGAAAAAAAGCTGAAAGGAGCAATTGCAAAAGTTAAGACTTTACATCAGGCATGGACACTATTCAAGAATACCATCTTGGAAGCCCAGACCAGATGTATTCCACGTATTAAAAAAAGGTGGAAGGCAGGCCAAATGACTGCTCGTCTGGTTTAACGGTGATGTGAAAGAGGCTATTATAGCTAAAAACATCTTTCAAAAAATGGAAAAGGGATGCAAATGAAGAAAACAGGAAACAGATTAAACACTAGTAAGCTAGATACAAAGTATTGATAAGAAAGGCTGAAATGGAATTTGAAAAAAAAACTTGAAGCAAAAATTCATAAAACTTTCAGGTACATTCGAAGCAAAACGTTTGCAAGGGAGTCAGTTGGATCATTAGATGATCGAAAGGTAAAAGGTGTACTAAACAAACAGATTAAATCATTTAGTGAGGATATAAGGCAGATAATGGCAGAAGTTATATTTAAAGGTGGCGATTCAATGAAACATCTCAGTAAACCTGAAAGATGTAACAGGGCAAACTGACAAACTAGAGTAGCAAATCACATGAATCGGATGGTATACATCCCAGGGAACTGAAAAATGAAACTGCAGACCTATCAATAAAATCAACTAGTGTACCTAAAGATTGGAGGGTGAGCAATATAGCACCAGTTCTTAAAGAGTTCCAGAAGTGATCCAGGAAACTACAGACCGGTAAGCCTATCAGTGCTGGGAAAAGTGATTAAAACTATTGTACAGAATAGAATGCAGAACACAAACGCTGAATATATAGTCCTAGCTTAATAGAACAAGCCAAACATGGGTTTAGCCAAGAGAAAAGTCTTGTCTTACCACTCTGCCAAATTTTTTTGAAGGGGTGAATAAACGTGGATAAAGGCGAGTCAGTTTATATAGTGGCACTGGATTTTCAGAAAGCATTAGACAAGTCCCTCACGAGAGACTCTTGAGGAAATTAAAGAGTCATGGGATAGAAGGCAATGAGAATTGGTTGAAAGACAGAAAATAAATAGAGTAGGGCTAAATGGTCTATTTTCTCATTGGAGAAATATGACTAGCAAAGTGTCCCAAGGATGTGTGCTGAGATTACTTCTGTTTAACAATTTGTAATTGATCTACAGAAGGGAATAATGAGCGAAGTGCACAAAATTATTCAAAATTGTTAAATTATAGGACAACAGTGAGAAATTTCAAGAGGACCATGTGAAATTGAGAGACTGGGCATCCAAATGGCAGATGGCATGTAATGTCAAGTGCAAAGTAATACACATAGGGGAAGAGTTTTAATATTACGCACGCAGGGTACATTTGTGCGTGCTACCCGGCGTGCACAAATGTACACCCGATTTTATAACATGCGCGCGCTGCCTCTGGTGTGCGAACCTCCAGTACGGCCGCTGTGCCGGAGGACTCGGGACTGCCCCCGGCGCACCCCTTTTTCAAAGCCCCTGGACATACGCACGTCCTGGGACTTGCTCGCGCCGCTGAGCCTATGCAAAATAGGCTCGGCACGCACAGGGGTAGGTTTTCGGGGGTTACAAGCGTTTGAAAGTCTACCCCATAGTGAAGAGGAACCCAAAGGTTCTATATTGGCAGCCACATCCAGGAAAAAGATCTAGGCATCATCATGGATAATATGTTGAAATCCTCTGCCCAGTATGCGGTCGTGGCCAAGAAAGCCCCTTTGAGAGAGGAGTGCTGGTCGGCACCCTGATGTTCCCACCTGCCACAGCCCGTTGCCACCTTGTCGGGCTGTAAGCCACGCCCCCGATGTCACCAGAACTGGGGGGGGGGGGGGGGTGAAGAGCCGGCGCGGGACCCCGAAGGCACTGCGCGCCTCATTGCGTGCACAACAAAAGAGCACCTTAGTGCGCGATGAGTGCAAGTGAGGCCCAGGACTCAATCTTGCCTAAGTTATGCGCTCGATGTTCCTCATGACGATTCCTGTTTTGGGTAATGGTAGATATGGTGATCCCTCAAATACTAAACATAAAATGTCACAGATCACCTAGTCTAATTCATCTCTCTCCTTCCTGTTGTCTCGAGTTCTACTTTTGTAGATGCCAATATTTTATTAATGCTCAATCCTTTAGAAATTTCAACTCATTTTTGACCTGATTCTCATGGAAAAACCTGATTTTTTCTGTATCACTGAAAGTTGGCTCATTGAATCTGATTTGGTCATTCTAAATGAAATTAATCCTCCTCCTAAGGGCGGGGGAGGGGGGTTATTGATTATCTATAAAAGATTCCTGGAATCCCAAATTCCGAAACCTTAGTGGGAACCTTATGCAAGAATTACTACTTCTTTATACTTCAGGTTTTCCCCATTTGTCTTACTTACTGCCCGCCTAAACTGTTACAATCAAACCTGTTTTTTGAACAATTGCCGTTAGCAAAAGTCAGTTTGAATGATGATTATTCTGGAAGACTAATTTGCCGTTCAATTCTACTTCTCAATCCTGTCAGGTAAACCTATTTACTGACATCCTTTTTTCTCTAGGAGGGTCACAACTTATACATAGTCCCACTCAGATTAAAAAAACAAGATCTAATGTATGACCTAAACACATCTAGCTTACAATACTCTACTCATTCTCTCAAGATCACTATGTTCCATGATCTGACCATTCCTTAATTAGCTTCTCCATTTCGTGGCCTAAAGATGTAATCCTCTTAAGTCTCAACCACAAGTAAGGAGAAATTTTATTGACAGTTTCAAATTCCAGGATGCTTTATCTCCACTGTTAGAATCCTTGGGTTCTGATGACGATGCTAGGTACGTTGATTGGATGGATCATGTTATCCCCGCTCTCGACACTATTGCTCCTCTTAAGCATTTACCTCCAACAAGAAAAAACCTTCAGCCTTGGCTCACCTCTACCTTGATTTCCTTGAGGAAATCATTAAGGAAGAGTGAGCAGGGGGTCTGGTCTAAAATGCCCTCTTCTGCATCTAATGTTAGACTTCTATTATCTAAATAGCAAACAAATTCAAGTCCAAAAAAACCCAAAACAGACAGACTACTATGTGGATAAAATTAAGCAACTAGGGAACAATTCCAAAACGTTATTTCGTTTGGTTCATAATCTTACTAGGGATCATAATAAAACAGTACTTCCTTCAGATTCTCTTTCAGCTTACTACCCTAAACCAATTAAGCCTGATACATCAAATTGAATGCATATACAGCATTGCTCTCTGCTTCAACAGCAGGGGGAAATGTGGAAGAGAGGATTTGCATTCAGACAACAACCAACAAGGATTGAACGTCAATCTGGGTAAACAAATAAGCGTGGGGGTAGCTTGCTTATTACAGCAGTTACTACGCTAAACCAATTAAGCCTGATACATCACGTTGAATGCATATATAGCGTTGCTCTCTGCTTCAATGGCAGGGGCAAAATGTGGAAAACAGGATTTACATTCCGACAACATCCAACAAGGCAATGATCTGTGCAGTCTGGGTAAACAAACATCGGGGTAACTTGCTTGATGCGGGGATTACTACCCTTAACCATTAAGCCTTATGCTCACCTTGGATACAACTCCAACATTGCTCTCTGCATCAATAGCAGGAAACTTGAATCAAACAGTTACCAACAAGGGCCCTGAAATTGGTGGTTGGTGAAACAGATAAGTCTGGGAAAATAAGTGTGGGAGCTTGCTGAGCAGACTGGATGGGCCGATTGGTCTTTTTCTGCCATCATTTCTATGTTTCTTGAAACACTTTTCCTTAAAGCTAGAGAATCTTTGCCTAATTTTCTCTAATGTCACACCTTGGTATCACAATTCTGTTTCCTTTCAGACTCCCATTTGGGCTTCCTTTGAAGAGGTTTCTTTGCTGGAAATCCAATGTTAACTGTTCCTTAACGAATGCCCCCATTTTAGCATTCAAAGCCATTACTCCATCTCTAACATTTATTGTTAATAGTTCGCATCATTCTGGATCTGTTCCTGTTTATCTGAAGAAAGCAATAGTTAACCCTCTACTTAAATCTAATCTTGATGCATCTGATGTATCTAATTACCCTCGATTTCCTCCCTACCTTTTGTTTCTAAAGTCATCGAATGTGCAGTATTACGTCCATTTACCAATTTTTTGGAAGACAATGAGATCTTAAGATCCCCATCAGTTTGGTTTTCGTCTATTGACGAGTACAGAACTTTTACTAGTATCTCTGATAGACACTATTAAATGGGGACTTTACAGCAGCCACCAATTTCTTTTGGTTTCCCTAGATATATTATCAGCTTTCGCTACAATAGATCACAAAATTCTGCTATACAGTCTCCACGAGTGTGGCATTTCCAGCAACGTTTTGGACTGCTTTTCTTCCTATCTTAACAGTTGTTCTCAACAAGTGAAATTCAATCAATTTTCCAAAGTTCATCATTTAAACACTGGTGCTCCTCAAGGCTCTGCCCTGTCAGCTATGCTATTCGATGTATATCGAGCTCCTATTACAAAACTTCTTGCTAGCATTACCGATAGGCACAAAATTTACACTAATGATATTCAGTTTTCTATCAAATTACATCCTGCTTGGAAGGATACCATCTGCAAATTTGTATGTCCTCAATAAGACAATGGCTGCATCAGAATAAATGGTCACTGAACACTGCAAAAATTTAACTCTTGCTAATGCACAGGCCTCACTATCAACACGACTCAATTTCTTTTGACAACTTCACTTTTGCATTGAATTCCCCCATTAAAAGTTTGGGTGTTTTGGATGCAACACTATCATTCCAACCTCAAATTAAATCAAAACCAGTTTTTATAAACTACGTTTATTGGCCGGTTTACGTCACTTGTTACATAATCCTGATTTTCATACAATTGTACGCACAATTATTTTCCCCCATGTTGACTATTGCAATAGTCTATTGTTAGGTCTTCCTAACAGTTCTCTTCACCCTTTACAACTTCTTCTCAAGTCTGCTGTAAGACTTGTTTCCAGTTTTAGTCGATTTGATCACATTACACCAATTCTGGCTAAAATGAAGTGGCTGCCGATTCGAGAGCGTATCTGGTATAAAATCGCATTGACGACCTTTAAACTATTAGGCACAGACTCTTGCTCGAATGCCCTTTTAAGGATCTATAAGGCCTCTCGTGAATTAAGATCTTCACAACATGGTTTACTAGATGTTCCCTCCATACGTTATGCCCGCCTTGCCACAACGAGAGACAGCATTCTCCGTAGCAGCGCCTTTGTGGAACTCGCTGCCTTTAGATCTCCACCTCCAAGATAAAGAAAAAAGTTTCAGATTCCTGTTAAAGGGCTTTTAATTACATCAGGCCTCTTGTTGATTCTATGTTTTTTTATTGTTATTGCTGAGCCATTAATTTTATTATGTTTTCTTATTGTAAATCGCTTAGGCCTTTATGGGTTAGGCGATTAATACATACAAATACTAGGAATTAAGAAAGGAATGGAGAATAAAACAGAATATCATAATTTCTCTGTATTGCTCCATGGTGTATCCTCATCTTGAATAGTGTGCAGTTCTGGTCACTGCATCTCAAAAAAAAAAAAAAGAGAGATAGAGTGGAATTTAAAAACGTTCAGAGAAGTGTGACCAAAATGATAAAGGGGATGGAATGATTTCCCTATAAAGGAAAGGCTAAAGAGGTTAGGACTCTCCAGAGGGGAGATATGATAGAGGTCTATAAAACAATGAATGGATTTGGAACAAGAAAACATGAATCAGTTGTTTAAGCTTTCAAAGTACAAAGACCAGGGGACATGCAATGAAATGACTAGGTGATACATTTAAAACAAATGGGGGAAAATACTTTTTTACTCAAAGCATAATTAAACTCTGGAATTCAGTGCCAGAGCGTATGGTAAAAGTGTAGCTGGGTTTAAAAAAGCTTTTGGAAGAAAGGTCCATAAACCATTAAAGGTGGAGTCGCAGAAATCCATGTATCCCTGGGATAAGTAGCATGAAATCTCTCTAGTCTTTGGTGCTTGTGATCTGGATTGGCCACTGTTGGAAACAGGATCCTGGGCTCGATGGACCTTTGGTCTGATTCAGTATGGCGTGTTCTTATCTTATGTTCTTTTGCCAAAAATCAGATATTTTACTGCTGGACAGAAGGGGATTTCCAAGACTTCATGCAGGTACTGCTAGAAAGAGGAGTAATGACAGAAGAGGTCCAAACGTTGGGTCATATCCCATCCTCAGAAACCCTTGTCTAAAAGGTCACTCCAGGGGAACAGCAGCTGAGAAGTCCCAGCAAGCTGCTGCAGTGCCTTTATCTTAGATTCAGACCTTGAGCACTTGCTGAAACCTTTCTTCCTGTTCAGACCTTTGCAGAGACCGTGAGCATTTTCTCTTCTTTACTGTTTATCCCATAGGGTAGAGTTGGGGCATTAGACGTACTCCCCGCAATCAGAAATAATCACCTTCTGTTTGGGTTTCCCATCTTTGCTGCCTTGAGCCTTTATAATAGAAGCAGAAATAAAAACCCCAGTAAAGACAGATTCACAAAACAGACCAAGTAAACGATGAGACTTTTTTGGTTTTTTTTGGAATGAAGGCTGTTGCAGGTTTCCTACCTCTATCTGTCGCACTATGTCCATCCCTTCTATCACCTCTCCAAATACCACATGCTTCCCATCCAGCCAGTCCGTTTTGTCAAAAGTGATGAAGAACTGGGAGCCATTAGTATTTAAGCCAGAATTTGCCATGGAAAGGAGCCCTAGAGCAGAAGCAGAGCTAAGCAATGGCAGCTATGTACTGTAGAGCATATCCTAATGCTACCAGTATCTGTGTGACTGACGAGAGTCTAGAAGAGGATTTTTATACCAAAGGTGAAACAGCCTGCGAGGCTTGGAGAGATGGATCTCACCTGGGCCCGTGTGCTTTAAGATAAAGTTCTCGTCATCAAATTTCTTTCCGTAAATGGATTTGCCACCAGAGCCATTGTGCTGTGTGAAATCACCACCTTGACACATGAACTGTGGGATTATCCGGTGAAAACTGCTGCCCTTAAAGCCAAAACCCTTCTCATGAGTGCACAGGCAGCGGAAATTTTCTGGAAAACAAGAAGATAAAAATAAGGCATAAGAAATATTTTGTACCCTTAAGTTATACCCATCAAGCAGGCCTTCAAAATGCTGCACAAGTGACATCACTGCACAAATTACTGTAAGCAGTAAGCTGGAATCTGTATTTTCTTAGCTCATGCCTGTAAAATGGCAGAGGCAAAGGCTTTTGTTTTACTAATTGCCTGCAAAACCTTGATGTAGCCTTCAAAGGCAGAATCAGTAATAGAGGGAGAAGGAGTGGGGCAGCACAACACGGACTTTTCTTATTGTCAGCCTTGAGAAGAAACAGGAATTTCTACCCAGAGAAGCAAAAAATAAAAACTTTTTCGTGGACCTGAAAACCAAGAACCCTAATGTACTTTGTGTCTGCAGATGACGTGCAATTTTTTTTTGTGGTTCTGTTTGCCTTAGCAACTTCTCCTCTTGCTCACAACTGCTTTTGACACAGTTAACCAATCCAGTCTCTTGTTCACTGATCTCAGTGTTTCGAAGCCTTTTCCTGGACATGCACCTAACCGGTCTGGTTTTCAGGATATCCATAATGAATATGCATGAGATTTACATACATTGGAAACCCAGTTGATGCATATTCACTGTGGCAATCCCGAAAACTCAACTGGGTATGCCTCCAGGAAACATCAATCTCTCTCTACTGCCGCTTAACAGATCAAAATGTCAACCAATACCATCTACGGCTTCCCCCTTACAGTCAAACTCTTCTTTATAGCCACAGAGGTTCACTTCATGAATTATCTTTTCTTCAGATGGGCTTCTCTTCCCTTCTCTCTCCTCAGTCCGTACTGCTAGAGCCTTCTGGATAATTTGACAAGTGCTCAGAACCAGATATTTTTTCTTCTCTGAATGTATTACACATTGAACACCCCAGATTTTGATATCAGAGTCTCTTCAGCAAAAGGCCACCGGGTAATCATGACCTTTCCCTTTCATATTTCTATTAGGTACATTTACCAAACCCGCTAAAAAGATGGAAAGGTATTTTATTAAAATGTTATGCAGGGAATTTGGAAAGGAAAAGTTTACTCTTAATTGATAAGGAAAGGAAATTAAGTCCAGATGCATGGGATATGCTCACTGACCAGCAGATGGAGACAGATTAAGACTTGCTGACAGCCCTGATAAACTCCTGTGATGACCTCAGCCTGCCAGTATACCCTGTAAAAAGCTAATTAAAAAAATGTACCAACTATCCCTCCCTCGACAGAACACGCATCAAACAGATTGACACACAGACCAAGTGTACTCATTCAAGAACTTCGTTTGGCAAAATAGGGTGGTTCTGGACTGGCTGGACTCAAGGAAATTATCAGTCAGTCATCGCCAAAATCCATACCTTCCTTTCTACCCACTACCAGAACCCTTATCCACTCTCTCATCTCTTACCATAGACTATTGCAACCTGCTCCTCACACGTCTCCTGGCAAGCCATCTCTCTCCATTACAATCCATCCTAAATTCAGCTGCGTGACTTACCTGTCGCCAAAGTCGCTATGCTCCCATAAACCCTCTTCTGCATTGGCTCCCTATCCGCTCCTGCATACAGCTCAAGCTCCTCTCTCTCACCTACAAATGCCTTCACTCTGCGGCACCTCCTTACCTCTCCCCCTGCCCCACCTCCTTCTGTACTCCGCTTGTTGGATAAGTCACTCCTATCTGTGCCCTTCTCCACTACTGCCAATTCCAACCTCTGTGCTTTCCCATGTGCTTGGAATAGCCTTCCTGAACAGTTGCGTCCTGCTCCCTCTCTTGCCATGTTTATATCCCATCTAAAGACCCACCTTTCTGTGGCTGCTTTTAAATCTTAGGCCCGTGTCTTTTAGCCTCAATGTTCTTTTCTCTAACCACCGTCTTACCTTATCAAAATGCCCCACGTCTCTTGTCCTTATGTTTGTCTTATTTGATCATAAGCTCTATTGAACAGGAACTTTTTTTTTGTGAGTTTGATCAGCACTGAGTACGTTATGTAGTGCTATAGAAAGTAGTAGTAGTCATCATCCCCTCTCCATCACTTTCCACTACTATTGTTCCTGCTGTGCTCAGGTTACTCCTCAAACACCCTCACTGGATTCTACCTGCCCTGTCAACTATTCTTCCATTTGCTCCCTCCTTCCAAACTAATTGAATATGCAGTTGCTCACCACCAGTACTGACTCATTTCAAGCCACTCTTCATACACTCCAGTCCAGTTTACATTACACAGAAATAGCCCTGGCTAAAGTCTCCAATGACCTCTTTATGGATAAAACCAAAAGATGGCAGTAGAGGGAACCACCAGAGGAAACAAACAAAAAAAAGAACCGAGACAGGACAGAGTCCAGAAATCCAAGCGAGGACAGAGTATTAAGGGGTAGATAACTTACAGTATCAAGAGCATTAGATAGATCAAGGAGGATGTCTGCTTTACTCATTTGCTAATAACAGATGAATATTAGTATTGGATTTCCTGCCAAAAACAAATCCTGATTGCTCTGGAGATATGAAAGCAGGTAATATAAATTTCAATTTTCTATTACCTTGGCATCGATTTTAATGCAAGGATTAGTAACAAAATTGAGCTATAAGAAGATGGGTACAATGGATGTTTTCCCAGCTGTGGCATTCTTCAACGTTTCAGGCATACGGCCTGGCCCTCCCCTATGATTATATAAAACAGATAACAATTTGTAAAAAGTGGTATTTAGTCCACCCGGGTCTGGAGTCTTAAAATTATGCAAGCCTTGTATTACTTCCAAAATTTCTGGATTTCCAGAAAGGCTCAATTTCTCAATCTGTTGCCTTCCCAGTTTTGGTAAGTGCATGGAAGACACAAATGTAATGTCTTCACTCTCCGCTGTATAAAGCTGTAAGTAAAATTTTCAAATAGTATCCGCTATATCCTCAAGGAAGTAGATGCCATCAATGTAGATATAAATCGGGAAGCTCCCTGTGCCTGTCAGATTTGCTAACAAGCATCCACGTGTAGAAACAAAATGCTAACAAGCATCTATAGAAAAAGTGTACTTGAGCGCAAACAGATGCTGTGGTTCTCCTATGGAGCAGGTCCTGTAAATATCTTCTGGGGGGATTGAAATTGCAATCTCATTTCAGAGGTCCACGAACCCTCTGAAGTTCTGTTAGGAGTAATTTTTTTTCTAGATCTAAAATATCCTTAAGCATCTGCTTTTTTTTTCTTTTTAATGTGCTATAAAACTGAATTTCGCCTCTCCCCACTAAAAGTACCGAATCAGAGCGGGGTTGCTCATTATTAGTAGCATATTGCAACCTCTTCTCTTCCAGAGAAGTTGCAAATTTGACATCTGAGCCAATGAGGCATTTTCCAGGAAGAGCTAGTCATAGCAGATTTTGAGGGGAAAAAGGAACATATGACTGGGCTATGGTCCAAGATATATCCATAAAAGCAATTTTGGGAAATAACATTTCTGAGATCAAAACAGTTCACTCTTAGACCAGGAATCATGGTACAAAGTTCTCCAAATATCTACGATGCTCAAAGTAGAGCACAGGAAGCCCACAAAAAAAACCACTGCACTTTTGTCTAACTTCGCATCGGTCACTCAGTTCACATCTCCACCTAAGAAAATAGGTGCAGCTCCTATCTTCATTATAGTGGATGCCAATTTGACAAAAAGGAAAATTAGTTTACCTGATAATTTTCGTTCCTGTAGTACCAAGGATCAGTCCAGGACACCTGGGTTGTGACTCCGCACCAGTAGATGGAGACAGACTAAAACTTGTGGGCGGAGCCATATATGCCCCTGTGCCAGTCACAGCCCCTCAGTCTTACGGAATGTCAAAGTAAAACACAACCAGAGAAGTAAACAAAACTAGCTACAAACCGCTAATAGAACGGGGAAAGAAACACCCCTTCTGGAAACGGACTCTCCAACCGAGAGAGCGAACAAGCGGAACAGAGCAAATCAAAACACAGAGCGGACTCTCCATTACTTCAGCGCAGCACTGCGGGCGGGATCCTGGACTGATCCTTGGTACTACAGGAACGAAAATTATCAGGTAAGAAACTAATTTTCCTTTCCCTGTACGTACCAGGATCAGTCCAGGACACCTGGGATGTACCAGAGCAACCTACTGAGGGTGGGAAGCAGAGAGTCCCGCTCGGAGTACCCTCTCTCCAAAACCCCCGGAATCGGTAGCCCGGACATCTAGCCGGTAATGCCGGACAAAAGTATGCAACGACTTCCAGGTGGCCGCCCTACAAATCTCTTGAGGCGACACCTGAGAAGCTTCCGCCCAAGACGCTGCTTGAGAGCGAGTCGAGTGAGCTCGCAGCCCCACGGGAAGAGGTTTTCCCCGCACCAAGTATGCCGAACCAATGGCCTCCTTGAGCCAACGAGCGATAGTTGTTCGGGACGCTGCAGCTCCTTTCTTTGGTCCAGAGAACAGGACAAATAGATGATCTGTGACCCGAAACGGATTAGTGACCTCCAGATATCGGAGAAGGGATCTCCGCATGTCAAGCTTCCGTAACTCCCTCTCTTCGGTAGCAGAGGAGTCTCCGCACGCAAAAGCGGGCAACTCCACCGATTGATTCACGTGGAACGACGAGACCACTTTCGGAAGAAAGGAAGGAACCGTCCGTAAGGAAACCCCCGAATCGGAGATACGCAAGAAAGGTTCCCTACAGGACAGGGCCTGTAACTCGGAAACACGCCGTGCCGAGGCAATTGCCACCAAGAAAGCCGTTTTTAAAGTGAGATCCTTAAGAGTTGCGCGTTTCAAGGGCTCAAACGGCGCCGTGCATAGAGCGGAGAGAACCCAATTGAGGTTCCAAGCCGGATAAGGAAGACGTAACGGGGGGCGAAGGTGCTTAGCCCCCCGAAGGAAACGAGCAATATCCGGGTGAAGCGCCAGAGACGTACCACGGACCTTACCTCGCAAACACCCAAGCGCCGCCACTTGGACCCGTAGGGAACTGCACGCCAGACCTTTGGCCAGACCCGCCTGGAGGAACGCTAGAACATCAGAGATGGAAGCCGAAGTGGGGTCCACCCCTCGCTGCAAGCACCAGTCCTCAAAGACTACCCAGACACGGACGTAAGCCAAAGACGTTGACTGCTTCCTGGAACGCAGTAGCGTGGCCACCACCGCATCTGAATAACCTTTTCTCTTCAGTCGATTCCTCTCAAAAGCCATGCCGCGAGACAGAAGTGATCCGCATCCTCCAAACAGACGGGGCCCTGATGGAGTAGGGCCACCATTCCCTGGAACCGAAGGGGGGCCGCTACTGCCAGTTGTACGAGGTCTGCGAACCACGGCCGGCGAGGCCACTCCGGTGCCACCAAGATCACGTTGGCCGGATGCAACTCTATGCGCCGTAGAATCTTGCCGATCATCGGCCACGGGGGAAACACGTAGAGCAGCACATCCGTCGGCCAGGGAAACACCAACGCATCGACGCCTTCTGCCCCCCGCTCTCGACGTCGACTGTAAAATCGCGGGGCCTTCGCGTTGTGCCACGTGGCCATCAGATCCATGTGGGGCACCCCCCACGTGTCGCAAATGAGAAGAAACGCTTTGTCCCCCAGCTCCCACTCTCCGGGATCCAGACGATGACGGCTGAGATAGTCCGCCTGCACGTTGTCTACTCCCGCAACGAAAATTAAACAAAAAAATTCGAACGGCCTCCCCCCGTCGGCGGCGCCCCCCCCACGAGCAGCGATGCGAAGCAAGAGAGAGCCGGCACAGAAATAAAAACAAACCTTTTTTTTTTTTTTTTTTTTTTTTTTTTTTTTTTTAACAAAAACACCTGTCGCTGTCCACGGTCCTGGAGCCCTAATCCAGCAGGGGTGAGTGAACCGGGCTCCCCGGTGTCACCCCTGACGCTGCTACTAGGCCAGCTGGGTCCTCGACCCTAGCAGCGGCCTCAACCAGGGGGGGGTGGTCCCCTCAGAACCTCACAACCCCCCTGGGAGGCAGGGCAAAAGGGACCTAAGGGACAATTTAGAAAATTACACAAACAGAAAACACCGTAGCCTAAACTGGCCTAAAGAATAAAAAAAAAAAGAACCGACCCTGACGGAGTACCAGAACCAGGGCAGGCAGGGCTGTGACCGGACCTGCACCATCTACTGGAGACAGAGTAAGACTGAGGGGCTGTGACTGGCACAGGGGCATATATGGCTCCGCCCACAAGTTTTAGTCTGTCTCCATCTACTGGTGCGGGGTCACAACCCAGGTGTCCTGGACTGATCCTGGTACGTACAGGGAAAAATTGATTATATTGATTTGGGGTCTATACAGAGACTAAGACAGCCATTTGTCCAAAACGCTTGCCTCTTACTATAACGTAATGGCCTTCAGGATTGGAATAGCTCTGCTCCATGAGAATAGCCACTCCACACATCTAGTAGTCCCCGAGGCAGAGAAAACCTGAGAAATCCCATGTTCTGGCTCCAGTATGTGTCTTTCTTGCAAGAAAATATTACCTTTCAGCCTATTAAGTTGGGACAAAACTCTCTCTTAATTGGGGATCCCAAACCTCCAACATTCCAAGACATTACTTTAAGTTGGGACCCCATAATTCAAGAGAGAGTTAAGAGTACTAATAAGAAATGTATAGCCAGTGACTGAGAACTGCATCGCACAACTACAAGCCATGCTCCACCTGAGTAATACCACTGACATAATGAAACGTTTTGTACAAGGTCAGCTCGCCCTGCATAACCGATAATTACTTCCTCCCTTGCACTCCCCTTAACCGAACCCCCAAGAATAATCGTACGCACTCTCTATCCTCAGAGAGCCAGAGACACTTACTGGTGCCTTCAGGTGTCATCCCCCAAAACAGAAGAATTATAGCGGCAGAGCACAGCTCTCCCCTGACCAAAATAACGCAATGCGTAAGTAACAGGGAAACACATTACCAGCAGGGTACGACGACAGCTAGCAAATATGTAAATCTACAAGTTTAAAAGAAAAGGACGGAAGACATCAGTAAACTCCAGAGATTTTATTTAGAAAAGCTTGTGCTGAGGCACAACTTAGGTGTTTTACCAAACTCTCAGCTTAGCCGGATCTCCCGCTTCACCAAAGTAGAACAAATGGGAACAAATGCCTTCCTTTGATTGGATGCTTTAGAAGAAAAATCTTGAAATAAGATATTGTCATCTTGGTATCTTCATTGCTTTTGTGGTAAGCTTGCAGGCAGCCTCTTTGTGAGCACCCATGGGTTATGGCGGTTAACCTGCGCCGCTCCCACGCTCAGTTTTAGTCAGGCTTTCTAGCGCCAGTCGAAGAGCGCCTGGCAGCCATGCTTCCAAAGTAGGTAGTAATTTATTCTCTATTATGCACAGAAGTCGCTCCTAGGCGAGCGTTCCCTGCATCTTCCACTTTCTCAGCTTGATCAGGCACTCAATTTTCTATTGTTTGGCTGCTGTGCCACCTTCCACAACGTTAAATCTCCCCTCCACCTGGTCCGTACGAGGTCAGATTTCAGCGATAGCATTTAACTCCTAAAACCGGCGCTGAAAGGGAATCCAACTTTGCATGTAAAGTTGCCACCACATTAGTGTCTTGGTGTGGACACGGAGGAGTTTTCTTTACCAGCAGCCATTTTGTTGATAAGAGGTCACAACGTCTCTTCTCTCCCCCCCCCCTTTTTAAATAGGGGACCTGGTGCTCATACCTTTCAAGTACTGGCACAAATCATCAATATCAATGCTACAACTGAAGCCCCTCATTCTGCGATACACAAGCAATAAGCGATTTGGGGGGCGGGGGGGTGAATGGCACCCAAAGCCCAGGATTATGAAGCCATCCGGGTCACTACATCACATGACCCAAATCTTTTTTAAACCCAGCTACACTAATTTCACTAACCACACCGTCTGCCCTGAAGTTACTACGTAGCAATGAGTTAATAACCTGCCCTGAAGTTACTACGTAGCAATGAGTTAATAACCTGCCCTGAAGTTACTACGTAGCAATGAGTTAATAATCTGCCATGAAGTTACTACGTAGCAATGAGTTAATAATCTGCCCTGAAGTTACTACGTAGCAATGAGTTAATAATCTGCCCTGAAGTTACTACGTAGCAATGAGTTAATAATCTGCCATGAAGTTACTACGTAGCAATTAGTTAATAATCTGCCCTGAAGTTAATAAGTAGCAAATTTTAAAATCTGAATGTACATTTTTTTAGTCAATGCCCAATTAATCTCTGGAATTCATTGTCAGAGGAAGTGATTAAGGCAGTTAGCGTAGTTAGGTTTAATGAAAGGTTTGGACAAGTTCTTTGGAGGAAAAATCCATAAACGTATTAACTCAGTTGACTTGGTGAACTTCACTACTTATCCCTGGACGTTAGCAGCATGGGATCCTGCCAGATACTTGTGATCTGGATTGGCCATTGTTGGAAATGGGATACTAGACTTGATTGACCCTTGGTCTTATGTTCTTAGTGAACGTTCAAGCAGATCTGAACTCCGAAGAATGGACTCTGTTGCCAAGGACTTTTTCTCATGTAGTAGCCCGACAGGGCAGCCAGTGTTGGAGTTGATGCATCCAGCAAAAAAAAAATGCAAATGTGAACAAGAGGGCGACAGTCAGGGGGCTGAATATATTAGTTCAGACATGGCTGCTAAAAAATCTGCTGTATTTCCTCTGTGGAAGCTGGTGAGCAAAATTATTCTGGAGGTTTCTAGACATCAGGGCTTGGTGATTCTTGAGGCTCCAGACTGCTGAGGCATCCTCTGTATGCGGACCTAGTCAGGTTATTGGATGCGATTCTGTTGGTGTTCGCTATCCCAAGGTCCAGAGATGCATGAAGATCTGGCTTAATCTTTGTCTTGCAGCTTGGCCCCTGACAGGTTTCATTTCATTAAGAAAGTAGATTTTCAAAGAGCGATAGAAACACTGAGTTTAAAAAAAAAAAGTGTTCTACGTCCTTGGCGTAGAAGAGAATTTGGTGAGCTTTTGAAATCTCTGCCTTGACAGAGAATTGCTGTCAAAAGGCGGCTTTGGGGCAGGATCTCTCTCCATTTTGCAAGAAGGTTGGGCTCTCATCTCAGTGAAAGTACAAGTAGTGGTAGCTGCATGTTGTAGGGGGTCGTGTCTTGGGGGGACCTCTTGCCTCTCATCTGGATGTGCTTCTTTTTCTAAGGGAGTAAACCTCATCAGACCTGTTTCCATATTGGAATTTGCATTTAGTGTTGAATTCCCGGACATTGAAAACTTCCACTGAGCGCCCTGCACTTGACCCTTTGGCAGATTTCAGAATTGCAAACCCTTTTTTTATATTTTAGAATAAAAAATGGGTAAGAACTGCACAGGTCCTGAAGGTGTTTTCCCCAGAAGTTTATGAGAGGAGGGGATTCTCCACTTCATGGCTTAGATGGAGAGATTCTCTTGAATGAGAAGGGGGGGGCTCTTTTCTCTTAAGTTATGTGAAGCTCCACACGAAATGTTATATTACGCCATATTTTATTCACGCTAACTGGTCACATAGCAGATTCTGCCACATTTATTCACATACACTGTGCTTACAATGCAATAAAAAAAAACCCTTTACCTGCACTCATTGGGACAACATCAGAGCGGAGGAGGACTCGGATTCTGCCTGCTGGCTTGTTTCCAATTTTTATGTCTATGTAAACCTGAGGATTGGCTCTTGATTTTTTAGCTGGCGGCTCCCTCTGAAAGAACACAAAACCATAACAGTCTAGATCTGAAAGCTACAGCCAGTTTATCGTTTGTCAGCAAAAGCGATGCCTCTGGTCTAGTCCCCACTCTGCCCCTGAAATTGCTTTATTGGTAGCCTTGCTACTTACCTCTTCTGTGACTGGCTTTGGAGGTGCTGAGCCTTCCTCCTCCACATTCTCCAATGTCTTCCCCGAGAACTTTTTCAACCAGTCATCATCGGACCAAACTGCAGAACAGGAAAGGAAAAGGTTTGGCAGCGAGCAGAATGGATGCCAAAGGAGTGCACTTAACATTCGGGATGGGGAAGCGAGGCAGAAGGATCCAAGACGTTTGAGAATATTTGAGAGCATAAAAACGTGACTACAAACTGTGAGGCCTTTTAATTTGGGACTTAAAGTGTTCGGCATCTCTATTTCTTTCCTCTAAAATGTAAGCTATGTTATACTGATCTGCAGCAAAGTACAAAAAATATTCAACTCTTATCCACAGACAAAACACTGTTTCTGACCCTTGAACCTTGCTGGTCTTCAATGAAGTGGCCTGAGAACCAGGGAAGCCAAGGCTCAAACCCTATTTCTCCCACTGATGCTCCTTGATCAAATTACCCTCTGGGGTGAGGGGAACTAGTTACTGTACCTAAATGTAACTCATCTTGAGCTCGCAATAGGAAAGGCAAGTAATTATGCATCCAGCCTGCAAGGAACATCCTTTTAATTACTCTCAATGTTATCTGCTTGTTCTCTGAACTCACCAGCTCTGGAAGAGCCCTCTTTAATTCTCATTGGTTTGGCCAAGTTGACACGAATTGTCCTTCCAAATAACTCTGACTCATTCTGTAGAGAATTGAGCAGAAAGGTGTGAACACGTCTGCTAAAATACAGAAACAATTCAGTTCAGTGAACACACAGATGTGTTTCTCAAGACACAAATATATATGACAGGTCTACAAAACCATGAGAGGACTAGAACAGGTAAATGTGAATTGATTATTTACTCTTTCAGATAACACAAGGGCTAGAGGGCATTTCATGAAATTAGCAAGTAGCACATTTAAAACAAAATCAGAGAAAATTATTCACTACTCCATGCACAATTAAACTCTGGAATTCATTGCCAGAGGATGTGGTAAAGGAAGTTAGCCTAGCTGGATTTAAAAAGGTTTGGACAAGTTCTGGAGAAGTCCACAAACTATCAGATTGACTTAGGGGCAGATTTTTAAGGGAGTGCCGTGGGGTACGTTTGTGCGTGCTACCCGGCGCGCACAAACGTACACCCGATTTTATAGCATGCGCGCACTGCCGCGTGCATGTTATAAAATCTGGGGTCGGCGCACGCAAGGGGGTGCACATTTGTGCGCGCCGAGCCCTAGGGGAGGCCCAATGGCTTTCCCCGTTCCCTCCAAGGCTGCTCCGAAATTGGAGCTGCCTCGGAGGGAACTTTCTTTTCCTCCCCCAGCCCTACCTTTGTTCTCTAAGTTACGCCTGCCGGCTGCAGACGCAGCGTCCCCTGGCACGGCCGCTGTGCTGGAGGACTCGGGAGCGCCCCAGGACATACGTGCACCGCCGAGCCTATGGAAAATAGGCTCGGTGGTGCGCAGGAGGGTTTTTAAAGGGCTGCCCATCTGTCAAGAATGGGTGACTGTGGGTCCTGCCTGAGCCTAATTAATCTCTTTCTTGACTCCTGGTTTTTCTGTGGTGTTGGGGAATTATTTTCTGAGTAATGCAATGTGGGTGTAATTCTTGTAATTGAAGCTAATTGATCTTTAACCTCAGTCAGCTCCTTTCAAGGAAGAGAGTTGTGCACAGATTGGGCAAGCTCCAAGTCTCCAGATGCTTTCCCTCAGAATAAAGGCTCCACAGCAGTTACATTGGAGAGTCCTCATCTTGGTAAATTTGATTGGTATTTCCTTTACTGTTAATTTACTAATTTATCTTGCTGCTAATGTTAAGTTAGGCAGTCTTTATTAGAAAACAAATCCCAGGGGTGGGTGGGTGGGAGTCGAACAGTTTAACCTGGGACAAGCTGGGTAGAGCAGGACACTTCCTGGAACTTTAATAGTCCTTTATCTATTAAGAACATAAGAACATGCCATACTGGGTCAGACCAAGGGTCCATCAAGCCCAGCATCCTGTTTCCAACAGTGGCCAATCCAGGCCATAAGAATCTGGCAAGTACCCAAAAACTAAATTGGTCCAGATAACAATACATAGAAACATAGAAATGACGGCAGAAGACCAAACGGCCCATCCAGTCTGCCCAGCAAGCTTCACACATTTTCTCTCTCATACTTATCTGTTTCTCTTAGCTCTTGGTTCTCTTTCCCTTCCACCCCCACCATTAATGTAGAGAGCAGTGATGGAGCTGCATCCAAGTGAAATATCAAGTTTGATTAGTTAGGGGTAGTAAGAACATATTAAATGATCTCTCAGCACTTATGTGCCAATATTAAACAGATTATTAAAGACAGCTCTACAATAAGAGACATGCAGGTATACTGAATCTTAAAGCAAACAATTAGCAAGGAACCAGACCAATAATATACAATACCAGACCTAGAGAAAGGTGTGGACAGAGCAGTACTTCTACCCAGAGAGCCCAGCTATAATGGAGCACAGAGCACTGTTAGAAGGAATAGTGAAAGAACACACAGCAGTTTTGGGGTTTTTTTGTTTTTGTTTTCCCCAGAGAGAGCACAGATTATGAATCAGAGCTCTAGAAAAAGAAGGGATAGTGAGACAGCAGTTTCTTTTTACACAGAGCAGAGAGACTATGAATCCGAGCACTAGTAGAAGGAATAATGAAAACACAGTACTCTTTATGCACAGAAACTCTACTATATAATAATTTCAATTTTAACACAGGCTTATCTGCACTGGAACAGAAGATTCCTCTCTTGGGCTGTGCTCTAAGCAGCCTGTAATGTTGCAGCCGGTTCAGATCTCACAGACCCATATCATCATCGCCCAGTTTGGGACTGACAGCCCCTGATGTCGATACGACAAATCAGCGGATTTAAGAAAATTTTCCTATAAAAAGCAAGGGCAGCTGCAAGCATTGGGCCTTTCCCAAATGGCAGCGCTTGAGGAAGATACGTCCACGAACGAACAAGAGGACTCATCCTCGTTCGACGACTAATTGCCGACCAGGCAACAAATGAAATGATGGTTCTCAGAATCATGGCAGGACCTGCAAGCTCACAAAAAGAGACAAAATGTCTTCTATTGAAGAAATTAAAGAAGAGATGGCGGAAAATGGCCACCGCCTCTTCGAGATCGAAACTAGGACGGACATCAAAACAGCGCAAGAAGATTGTTCTAAAATACAACAAGAATTGAATGCTTTATCAAAGTAGAAGACCTTGAAAATAGGTCCTGAAGGCAAAACCTCCGTTTTCGAGGCATACCCGAATCCATGGAGTATCTGGACTGCCAGGCGGTAGTGAAAAAAACCAGCGCCATGCTGCTAACATCCCCGGATGCTACGGAGGAGATCTCCATCAGCGACATACGAATAGACCGAGCACATCGAGCCTTGGGTACCCGTCAAGGTAATCACCCATGGGATATTATTGCACAGTATCATGATTTCTCTATAAAAGATAAAATAACCAGTGGCCAGAAAACATACTACATGGTCATGGGAAGGACATGAAATAATGATTTTTGCAGACCTAGCCCCAGTTACAATTTGCAAGCGCCAGGAATTGAAAATCACCACTGAAACATTAAGGAAAGATAATGTGAGATACAGGTGGCTATTCCCATTTGGACTTGGCTTTACACTGAATGGAAATTTTCACAGGATCAGAACAGTGCAGGAAGGAGCTACCATACTAAAAGAAGCTGATATGCCGGATTTAAGGCCCCTATGCATACTGGTCAATCGTCGTGAGGACATTCCACGGTGGCAGAGGCTCAAAAGTGGACAGCGACTGCGGCGCAATCCGGAAGATCGAGCATCACCTGAATCTGTCCATGGATCTCAACTTCTACTTGGACATCTTAATCTGAAGGACGTATTGACAGTATCAACAGGCAAGCCATGGGTAGCAGAATATAGCCAGCGCAGCTGGAGTGACTTTATGGGTAACGTTTATATAAGGAAGAGATCAAAAGAAACTTGTTAGAAAAGTTAAGGGTTGTTTGGGGGGAGGGGGATGACTGAATCCTCTCCTGAAATGGCATACAGGCTACAGAGCGAGGGCCTGTTTGCCAGGGAATCGGGACTAGTAGGGAAAGTCCTGCGATGGTCAAAGAATTCAGAGGTTAGATGGATATCTACGGGGGGGGGGGGGGGGGGGGTGTCAGTACCTCTCTCCCTTTACATGCACCTTTTAGTTACTTAGGCTATAGCAGATATAAGGAGACACGGTTGGCAAATTCCAGGGGGGTTTCTTTTCATTGGCAAAAGCATATTATGGCTGTAAGATCTTTAAATGGCTGAACTGCAAATGTTATCCCTTAATGTTAAGGGATTAAACTCATATAGAAAACAGCAATTCCTCTTTGCTGAATTGAAGCAACACCACATTGCAGTAGCTTTTATACAGGAATCACATCTCAAACGCAGACGTGAACACACGATGAAGTCCACAATTTTTCCTCATCAATACTGGGTGGCCTGTACAAAAGCTAGTAAATATGCCAGAGTGGGGATTCTCATTCATAAAGATATAATATTTGAGCAGTAAGCATACATATCTGATCCGGAGAGTAGATATATATTACTTACCATCACATTAGGTGGTGCAACCTATATTTTCCTAAATATTTATGCACCTAATAGTAATCAAGGATCTTTCTTTAAAACATTAGAAAATGTAATAGCAAACATCCATAGGTATGCAATTCTAATAGGGGGAGATTTTAACTTGACAATAAACCCACATATCGACAACAGTAAGGGGACGGGGACGACCTCCAGCAAGGATACAAAGATATTTAAAGCCCTCCTTGCTCAGCAAGGGTTACTTGATACATGGAGGATACAGAATCCCACCTCAAAAAATTTTACATACTTCTCCCGGGCACATCAAACTTACTCCAGAATCGATTTATTACTCGTGGATAAGGATAACAATGTGATCAGACCTTATATAAACTCTATAACATGGTCTGACCATGCAGCAATAGGATTCACACTCGAGTCACACACTATGATAAAGGTACTCAATATTGGAAACTTCATGAAAGCTTAATTGACGATGAGGCATTCTCACTGACTCTCAAGGGAGATATACAGGAATATCTAGCTCAGAATGACACTGGGAATGTCACACCAATGACACTTTGGGATTGTTTAAAATCAGTGCTCAGGGGTAAGCTAATTGCAAGGGTGACTTATGTCAAAAAGATAAGAGAAGCTGAAAAGCGGAAGCTACTGGCACAGATTAAACAGCGAGCAGAATCTCAAATGCACCGGCTCTGCCAGAAGACCGACACGCCTAGATCAATGTAGGAAACAATTGGTAACATTAGAAGCAGCAGCAATAAGCTCACCATTTAGAGTTATCAAAACAAACCCATTACGAGGGGGGTAACAAAGCAGGAAAACAATTAGCACGTAAACTGAAAGTAAAACGTTCTCTCAACAGTCAACCTTAAAGATGAACAGGGTAAATTATTAACAAATAGCGAAGTCAGAATGATTTCTGCGCTTTTACACTGATCTATATGCAAAGGACAGAGCCATAAACCCTGAACAGATTAAAACATGCTTACTTAATGCTTTACCCCAGATATCACAATCCCAAAGAGACATTAGATAAGGAGATCTCCAGGGCTGAAGTAGCATGGGCTATTAAAAAAGTTTAAAAGCGGGCAAATCCCCAGGCCTAGACGGCTATACAGCTGCCTTTTATAAAAAATACGCTGATCAGCTCATCCTTCTGCTATTAAACATATTTAATTCTTTGAGGGGCACAGGGAAAATCTCATCAGTAACAAACACAGCTGGAAAAACAATTCTGGCCAAACCTGGTCGAGACCCAACACTCTGTGGATCTTACAGACCAATATCGTTAATAAACTTAGATATGAAAATACTAGCAAAACTTCTAGCAAAGAGACTGAATTCCATTTCACCAGTTAGTGCACTTTGATGAATCTGGATTTATTCCAGGGCGCATGGTGTCGGATAATGTCCGTAAGACAATTAACTCCATCTGTTGGTCTAAACGCCACAACATCCTGTGCCTGCTACTACTATTGTAAATAAGTACCTCGCCTTAACTTATCATTTTAAAACAGTTACAATTATGTTCCTTTTATTATATTTATCAAGTTGATTGTTCCTCTCTCTCCTTTCTTGCTGCTCTTCCCCTGCCCACCTCTCACCATTTTCTTGCCTGCTCCCCTTCCTTGTTCATTGTATTTTCTACCTGCTTCAGTTATTTGTAAACCGGCAGGATATGCCCTATGAATGTCGGTATATTAAAAGTTTCATAAATAAATAAATAAAAATCAGGATAGACGCAGAAAAAGCGTTTGATTACATCCACTGGCCATTCCTTTTTCAAACTCTTCAAACCTTACTTTATTGGGTGGCTTAAATTATATGAAGCACCTCGTGCCTGTTTAAAAGTTAATGGGGGTTTATTCACATACATTCCCCATTGGCAGGGGCACTCGGCAAGGTTGCCCTCTTTTTAGAATCATTTACACACAGGATTTGTAATCATGACATGGTCTGACCATCACCAATAGGATTCACACACTATGATAAAGGTGGAAACTTCATGAAAGCTTAATTGACGATGAGGCATTCTCACTGACTCTCGAGGGAGATATACAGGAATATCTAGCTCAGAATGACACTGGGAATGCTCTGGAACTCCAAGGGGTGAAGCTTGGCACCAAGTCAGAAAATGTTTCTCTTGAATACTTGGAATGCCCTCCCAGCACTGAAGTAACTGTGTGGAGAGGCAGGTACAACCCTAACAAAAGGGATGAGGGTAACCTGCACAGAGCAGCAGTTACAACTTGCTGGACAGACGGGACTATTTGTGTCTCTCTCTGCTGTCGTTCACTGTCCTACTATGCTTCAGGCCTAGCAGGCAGTTGTCTTCATGGAGGAAGAATTTCCATAAACCTTTGACAAACTTTTTTTTTTTGTTTTTTGAATATTGAGAATTAAACTAGTATTTGATTGATCCTTAAAAGCAGAGAAAGGAGGAAGAAGAAACACAAAGAATATCTGGTAGAACTGAGGGAGACAAAAATTAATCAAGTCGGCAAAAAGTCAAGCGGAAGAGAGGATTGCCAAGGAGATAAAGAATGGTAACAAAACATTTTTCAAATACATCAGCGAAAAGAGAAAAGTCCAAAGTGGTATAGTGAAATTGAAAGGTGGAAATGATCAATGTGTGGAGAGAGACGAAGAAATGGCAGAAATATTAAACGAATACTTCAGTTCTGTGTTCACTAAAGAAGACCCTGGAGAAGGACCATCTCTACACAAGAAACTGGAGGGAAGCGGAACAGAGGAAAATCCTTTTACAGTAGAAAATGTGTGGGAAGAGCTAAAGAATCTGAAAGTGGACAAAGCCATGGGGCCTGATGGGATTCATCCAAGGATACTGAGGGAGCTCAGAGATGTTCTGGCGGGTCCGCTGTGTGACCTGTTCAATAGATCCCTGGAGACAGGAGTGGTGCCGAGAGATTGGAGAAGAGCGGTGATGGTCCCGCTTCATAAGAGTGGGAACAGAGAAGAGGCTGGAAACTACAGACTGGTTACCCTCACCTCTGTGGTGGGAAAAGTAATGGAGTCACTGTTGAAAGAGAATAGTGAACTATCTACAGTCCGGAGAATTGATGGACCAGAGGCAGCACGGATTCACCAGGGGAAGATCCTGTCAGACAAATCTGATTGACTTTTTTTGACTGGGAAACCAAGGAATTGGATCAAGGAAGAGCACTCGATGTTATCTACTTTGATTTCAGCAAAGCTTTTGATACGGTTCCGCACAGGAGACTGGTGAATAAAACGAGAAGCTTAGGAGTGAGTGCCGAGGTGGTGACCTGGATTGCAAACTGGTTGACGGACAGAAGACAATGTGTGATGGTAAATGGAACTTTCTCTGAAGAGAGAGCGGTGTTAAGTGGTGTGCCGCAAGGATCGATGTTGGGACCGGTCCTGTTCAATATCTATGTGAGCGACATTGCAGACGGGATAGAAGGTAAGGTTTGTCTTTTTGCGGATGACACCAAGATCTGCAACAGAGTGGACACGCCGGAAGGAGTGGAGAGAATGAGACGGGATTTAAGGAAGCTGGAAGTGTGGTCGAAGATATGGCAGCTGAGATTCAATGCCAAGAAGTGCAGAGTCATGCATATGGGGAGTGGAAATCCTAATGAACTGTATTCGATGGGGGGGAAAGGCTGATGTGCACGGAGCAGGAGAGAGACCTTGGGGTGATAGTGTCTAATGATCTGAAGTTGGCAAAACAATGCGACAAGGCGATAGCAAAAGCCAGAAGAATGCTGGGCTGCATAGAGAGAGGAATATCGAGTAAGAAAAGGGAAGTGATTATTCCCTTGTACAGGTCCTTGGTGAGGCCTCACCTGGAGTACTGTGTTCAGTTCTGGAGACCGTATCTACAAAGAGACAAAGACAAGATGGAAGCGGTACAGAGAAGGGCGACCAGGAAGGTGGAGGATCTTCATCGCATGACGTATGAGGAGAGATTGAAGAATCTAAATATGTACACCCTGGAGGAAAGGAGGAGCAGGGGTGATATGATACAGACTTTCAGATACTTGAAAAACTTTAACGATCCAAAGACAACGACAAACCTTTTCCATCAGAAAAAAATCAGCAGAACCAGAGGTCACGAGCTGAGGCTCCAGGGAGGAAGACTAAGAACCAATGTCAGGAAGTATTTCTTCACGGAAAGGGTGGTGGATGCCTGGAATGCACTTCCGGAGGAAGTGGTGAAGTCTAAAACTGTGAAGGACTTCAAAGGGGCGTGGGATAAACACTGCGGATCCATAAAGTCTAGAGGACGTGAATGAAGAGGAGGCAGCAAAACACTGCACGGAGCGGCAGTAGCCACAGAGGCATTCACGGAGCGGGATGCCAGTGGTTGGTGTTCCACCTTCACAGAGTGGAAGGATGGAGGGCTGCCATCTCAAAAAAAAAACCAAAACCAAAACAGGGGTGGGTAAGAGTATGGGGCAGGGGTGTGGCCTGCTTGTTGCAGTGGTTGCTACCCCTAATTGAGCTGGATGTCACTTGGATGCAGATCCGGTGCTGCTCTCTACATTGGTGGTGGGGTGGAGGGGAATTAGGGCTGGAGGGTACTGGAAGCCAATAGTAACAGGTGGGAGAGAAAAAGGGAAAAAAAAAAAAAGGATAAAGTGCGTAGCTTGCTGGGCAGACTGGATGGGCTGTTTGGTCTTCTTCTGCCGTCATTTCTATGTTCCTGCAAACCAAAAACTGCTACAAGAGAGGGAACCACAGGTTCTACTATGTGCATCTGCGGGAGACAGAGAAATACTGAAGGGACACAGGGTAGGCTCTGTCCTGATATAGGATACCCTTTGAGTTTTTTCTCCGTCTCCCTCTGCTGGACAGGAGGCTCAACCCACTGTCTGGACTGATCCGGGTACGTACAGGGAAATGACCTGTACTGATTCACTTTTCCTTTCTGTTCTGAGATTTAATTTCTGTGTACTCTACTGTTGAGCTTATGGTTTGATTTTTGTGAAGAATCCCTAATTTTATGTTTAAAAAAAATTGGTACGTTGGAATCACACCAATCTGGTTTGGACAGATCTTTTCCAGAGTTGGTTTCCCCTGAGGTGAAGCCTTGTCAATTGTCTGGTGTTCAAAAAAAGCAGCCAACACCTAGGGGTGAAAGTAATTCAGACACTGAGGGAAATATATCCCTGTCCAGTAGATAAAAATCAGTTCAAGCCTGGTCCTCTACAATGACAGCTCAATTACTATTTCCAGGAACTCAATAGCTGGCAAAAAGGTTTTACCTGGATTCATTTTATGTAACTCAACATGGTGTTATGTTCAAACATCTAATTTTCCTGGCGTGTTATTACAATTCAGTGTAAAGCCGTTTCTAATGCTAAAAAGTGAAGGAGGAATTTGACTCTTACCATATTATCAATAGCTGCTGCAGCATCCTATCAACAGGAAAAGAAAATGGGATTATCGATCATGCATCCATCAGTGTAAGAATTTAATCAAAACAAAAAAAAAGAAAAAAGTGTGTATCATTTTCACCTCAGCCATCTCAAATTCAATGAAGGCAAACCCTCTGTGTTTTTCTAGGAAGAGAGAAAAACATGGTTACAGATATATTAAGCTCCACAGCATAAAACAGAAAAACCAAAATAAAGCTGAACAGATGTGAATGGGCAGACTGGGTGATCCTTATCTACCATATTCCAAGTTTAAAATCACAATAAATGACTCCATTTTCTGCAATACTTTATTAACAAGCTGGAGATACGCAAGGATACCAAGAAGAAAAATTGGTTCTTACCTGTTAATTTTCATTCCTGTAGTACCACAGATCAGTTCAGACTCCTGGGTTTTGCCTCCCTGCCAGCAGATGGAGACAGAGAATGTTTCTGACACTGTACATAACCCAAGGTGCCACCTGCAGTCCCTCGGTATTGACCTGTAGCCAAGCCAAGATGAATATCATAAAAAACTAACCTAACTCCCTTCTCTAGGAAAAGCAGTGGAAAAGGTCGGAGCCCCTGAAACGGAGCCCTCACAATCAAGCTTCCAACAGTAGTTTCTGCGCTATATACACCAAGAGAAATTGGTCTTCCCAAAGAAAAAGGGTGGGTTCTGGACTGATCTGTGCTATTCCAGGAATGAAAATTAGCAGGTAAGAACCAAATTTTCCTTTCTTGTTATGTTTTCCAGCTCACGGGCTGCCCCCATAAGCCGGTTCACTTACCCTAACTGCCAGGCTGGGGAACGCCACTAACTGGACTCTTCATGGTCAGATGCCACCACTAACTCTCCTCCAGCACGCAGCTCTTCTTTAAAAAAAAGTCCACAGCGAGAAATCTCCTCCATTGGCGCCTACCAATGACGTTAATCCCTTCGCCCCATAAAGGGCCTCCCTCGGCACTCACACTTCGCCTCAGCATATGGCCAACTACCTCCAGGTAGTGTGACTTGCTGCTTCAATGCCTGCCTTCCTTGTCTAGCCAAGCCTTGGACTGATCTCTGGTATCTCCCATAGCCTGTGACCTGATCATCCTTGTCTGCCACCAACCCTGACCACAGCTTGCCCTGGGAACTTCTCATCAGTCTTCAGAGTCAATCACCTAAGAGCTACTGGCCCCCAGAACCCAAAGGCTCAACCTGAGGGGAAAGGGGCTGGGTAAATCGAAGATCCAACGGAGTCTTTGCACTGGGCTTTCCCAGTAGGCAGCAACCACAACTCTAACACCTGTTCATACCCCAAATCAGTGCAGACAAGCTCCCCTAAACTGGGCAAGAACTCAAAAGCCCAGCTTGCAACACAATCTTTCCAAACCGTGTACCCTCTGGCGCCCGAACATCCAGTCAGTAATGTCTGGTGAAAGTGTGAAGCAAAGTCCATGTCACAGCGCGACAGATCTCCTGTAGAGAAACCAGCAGACACCCCATCTAGGTAGAATGAGCAATCAGCCCCTCCAGAATTGGCCATATTTTACCTGTATATGCAGATTGGATTGCTTCTTTCAGCCTCTGTGCAATTGTGGCCCTCGAGGCCTTACTTCCTCTCTTTACATGAAGAGATAGTCACTAATGGTTTTAGGAGATCAGATTAAGATACTGCAACAAAATCCAGTCCTCTTCCAATAAATGAAGCTCAGTCGCATGTCAGAATGCAGGGAGCTCCACCATCTGGCTAAGATGAAATGAAGAATCAACCAGCAAAGAAGAAGGCACTGTACACAAAGGGCCGGATTTTAAATAAATGAAGCTCAGTCGCATGTCAGAATGCAGGGAGCTCCACCATCTGGCTAAGATGAGATGAAGAATCAACCAGCAAAGAAGAAGGCACTGTACACAAAGGGCCGGATTTTAAAAGGGTTATGTGCTTAAGTTAAGCGCGTAACCCTTAAAAAAAAAACCCCTACGCGCGCCGAGCCTATTTTGCATAGGCTCGGTGGCGCACGCAAGTAAGTCCCGGGGCTTTGCTAGGGGGGGTGTCGGGGGGTGGCGCGATGTTCAGGGGGCGTGACCGAGGCCTCCAGACCAGCCCCGGGGTCGGGTGATGGCGCAGCAGCGGGCCATCGGCGCAGGCATAACTTGTGCAATAAAGGTAGGGGGGTGGAAAGAAAGTTCCCTCTGAGGCCGCTCCGATTTCGGAGCGGCCTCAGAGGGAACGGGCAGCGCGCGCAAGTTGCACAAATGTGCACCCCCTTGCGCGTGCCGACCCCGGATTTTATAAGATACGCGCTCGCGCTGTTTTTTTAAAATGTACCCAAAAATCTGAAGGAAAGGATCTCCACATGACAAGGCCTGAAGTTCAGAAATCCTGAACAAAAAAAATCAGCAATAAGACAATTGCTTTCAAAGAAAGGTCCTTCAGAGACATCTGTCTCAAAGGCTCAAACGGAGGTCCACACAGAGGCCTAAGGACCGAATTAAGGTTCCACGCAGGGCATGGTCTGCGGACCAGAGGACACAAATGCTTCACATGCTTAAGAGGTATCCCCTGAACCTCCCCTCAGAAACAGCCTAAAGCTGCCACTTGCATGCATAGCGCGTTGTAAGCCAGACTTTATTAACTCTTATAAAAAGGTCCAAAAATGAGATTCTGCCACACACGTAGGGTCAAGATCTTTCTCCAGATACCACATTCTGAAATAACCCAGTGAAGTGGATGGTGGCTGAAGCAACGTAATAACTGCTGCTGAGTAACCTTTCCAATGCGAATGCCTCCATTCAAAAGCCAGGCCATGAGACAAAAGCGATCTGCCCGATTCACGAAGATTGGTCATTGAAGTAATTCCTGCAGATGTCCTAGCCTTAAGGGGCCCAATTCACTGTGATATTTACAAGATCTGCAAACCATGGACAGTGTGGCCACTCCAACCACTCTTCCCAGGTGCCTCTCTACAGGTTGCAACACTCTGCCTGAGAGGCCATGGGGAAAAAAACATAACAGGATTCCCGGCCATGGAAGGACCAAAGCATAGAGTCCCTCAGATCAGCCCTCTTGCCGGCAACAGAAGAACCAGCAGTACTGTGCTATAAAATCCATCAGGTCTAGCTGGAGGCAACCCCACCTGGCCCAAATGAGATCCATGGGATCTGTGGGACAGCTCCCATTCTCCCGAATCTATCTTCTGCCGGCTGAGATAGTCTGCCTGTAAATTGTCCACTCCGGCTACATTAGACACCACCAGTCTCACAAAGTGCTGTTCCGCCCAGAGAAAAAGCTCCTGAGCTACCATGCGAACCTTTGTCCCGCCTTTGCAAATGATATACACCACTGTCAATTGCCAGAGAAAACTCACCCTCTACCTGATCTTGCACTCGCGAAAGAAAAAAAAAAGAAGGAGCAATGCCATGCAAAGCATCCGGGTTTCTAACTGACTAACAGACCATAACGTTTCCAGTGTCAAGCGACCATCAACCCTAGGCCTCTACCCTTGACAAACAGCCCCCCAACCCTTGAGGCTGGCATCGGTGTTCACCACCACCCAGACAAGAATTTCCAACTACACTCTTCCTTCTAGATTGGGATGAGAAAGCCACAAGAGACTGGAACTGAGCGGTAGCAGAAGCTGAAAATCCTAAACAGCAAATTCCACCACGACAAAAGTGATCTCTGAAGGGGCCACATGTGAACAAATGCCCATGGACCAAATCCAGCGTAGACGCCATAGGACCCAGGACTTGCAAATAATCCCAAACCCTAGGTACTGAAAGCTGTAGATGCTGACGGATCTAAGCCTGCAGCTTCATCACCCTGTCTGAAGTGAGGAACACCTCGCTCATGCGGCTGTCGAATCATGTCCCCCAAGTACTTCAGCAATTGGGATGAAGATTAATCTTTGAGAGGTTCACCCCCAACCCAGAGACTGCAACATTTGTATGACCCGCTGAACTTTGCTCGAACGAGCCAGTCGGTCAGTTAAGGGTGAACCAGCACTGGAACTACCACCACCATTATTTTGGGGTAAAGTCTGTAACGCCGTTGCCAATCTGAATGGAGGAGCAAGAAATTGACAATGCTCTCCCAACACCATAAATCTCAACAACTTTTAATGTTCTGGTTGGATAGGAATGAGCAGATAGGTTTCTGTTAAATTCAACGATGCAGGAACACCCCTTGCGAATTGCAGCTATCACCACTCACATCTCAATTCAAAACATGGCACATGAAGCACTGCATTGACCTTCTTCAGCTCCAACATGGGCCAGAAGGTATCTTCCTGTTTTGGAACCATAAAGTAGACAGAGTACCTTCCCTGGCCTTATTCCTCTGGGGAAACTGGCTCTTATCGCCTCCAGGCTTTATAGACACTGCCTCTCTTTTGACATAGGATGTACAAGGAGATATGTAGGCTTCTCAGACCGGCCAAGCAAATTCTAAAGCACAAATGTCTCTTATCACCTCTAGGACCCAATGATCTGTAGTGATCTTGGTCCAATCACATACCCCCCAACAGCTTACTTCCTCTGGTTCCTTGATTGAACTCTCGGGTAGATCTACATCACCCAAAAGGATTGTTGCCTTCCCTATCCTTGTTTTTGCGAGGAAGAACTTGTTGGGTCAGAGGATACTTTGCCTGAACAGTATCTGCCTGGAAAACGTTTTCTGCTCCCGACTGGATAGTCTTTGGGGAACTTACAGTCCTCTGACTCACCCAGGAGCTTTATCAGCTGCTCCACATTTTCTCCAAACAGCAATTTGCCTTTGAAAGGGAGATTGCCTAGCTGAGACTTGGGCCATATGTCTGCTGACCAATTATGCAGTCTGAAGAGATGCCGGGACGATACGGCTGATATCATGTTTCTTGCCAATGGATATATGACAGCATACAAGGCATCATCAATGTAGGCCACCCCCGCTCCCAAGCACTTCGCTCGTTCGCAATGTCTGGCGGACCAACCTCAAGACACCTGGAGCAAGCGGGCATGCGCCATGAAGCTACTGCAAACGGCAGCCTGGAAAGCCAAAGCGGAGACCTTGCACATTTTCTGGAGAACAACTTCTAAATGGTTTGTGCCATGAAACTACATAAGTAGCCCATTCTTGTCCCTACACAAACAGCAGTTTCCTGCGCACTAGAGATGCTGCCATGTTGGGGATTGCAGCTACACGCGCTGCCGGCACTCAAGGCCCCATGCAGCAGAGACACCATCCCATGGTGGATCCTAGCTGCTCCCCAGCCTCCCCCACCAGCGCCGCAGATGCTGAGCAGGTCCATCTTCCGGCATCCGATTTGACTTTCTATTTCTTGTAATCAAACACTCCCTTAACAATAGTCAGCTGAGGGAGAGGTGAGTAACAAGGAAGGAGCTTTCCACTGGCTATCAATCTCCCCACAGTCACCAAGCTGAGACCAGATAGGGTTCCCAACACCCCTGCTCACCTTACTCTCCTTGGGTGATGGCCCTTCAAGGAACCTAACATACCAAGGAACCAGATTACCAAAATTAAATCCCCCCCCCAAAAAATAAGAAACTAGCAGAGATCTCTGGATGACATTTATGCACCTATCTTCTCTAAAGTGAACTTGTGCTTAAGGAAAAACTCTGGCAAAAAAGTTCTCTTCCTTCAGTTCCTGTCCAATGGGTATGGCCAGAAGAGCCTCCTGGTCTCTCTGAGAATACCCCCAACAAATCTGTAGCATCCTCCCCTGCTGGGCTCTGCAACATAGGAACACCTTCCAAAATGACCTCCTTTCCCACCATCAGTGGGTTTGCTCAAGTCACAAGCAGCCTGCAGTTGCTGCTACGTCCCCTGAGTGACATCTGTGGCAGACTGTGACTTTCCCCGAAGGTCCCCCCTCCTCACTACCCTTGCACAAGCACTGAGAGCCGATCCCACCATCACTCTTACATAAAAACATAACATAGAAATGACAGCAGAAGACCAAATGGCCCATCCAGTCTGCCCAGCAAGCTTTCACAGTTATTTTTCTCAGTGCTGGAGCTACATAAAAGTGAAGTATTAAATCTAATTGGTTAGGGGTAACCGTCGCAATTTAGTCCTTGTTGGTTGTCTTAATATAGAATTATTAGAAAAGGAATGGTGAATAAAATGGAAAATGTCATAATGCCTCTGTATCGCTCCATGGTGAGACCGCACCTTGAATACTGTGTACAATTCTGGTCACCGCATCTCAAAAAAGATATAATTGCAATGGAGAAGGTGCAGAGAAGGGCAACCAAAATAAGGGGAATGGAACAACTCCCCTATGAGGAAAGACTAAGAAGTTAGGACTTTTCAGCTTGGAGAAGAGACGGCTGAGAGGGGGGATATGATAGAGGTGTTTAAAATCATGAGAGGTCTAGAACGGGTAGATGTGAATCGGTTATTTACTCTTTCGGATAGTAGAAAGACTAGGGGACACTCCATGAAGTTAGCATGGGGCACATTTAAAACTAATCGGAGAAAGTTCTTTTTCACTCGACGCACAATTAAACTCTGGAATTTGTTGCCAGAGGATGTGGTCAGTGCAGTTAGTATAGCTGTGTTTAAAAAAGGATTGGATAAGTTCTTGGAGGAGAAGTCCATTACCTGCTATTAAGTTCACTTAGAGAATAGCCACTGCCATTAGCAATGGTTACATGGAAGAGACTTAGTTTTTGGGTACTTGCCAGGTTCTTATGGCCTGGATTGGCCACTGTTGGAAACAGGATGCTGGGCTTGATGGACCCTTGGTCTGACCCAGTATGGCATTTTCTTATGTTCTTATAAATCCTCTTTTCTTCATCCCCCTGCCATTGGAGCAGTGAGCTGCGCTGGATATGTATTCAAAGTGAAGTATCAGGTTTGATTGGTTCGGGGCAGTAACTGCCGCAACAAGCAAGCTACTCCCATGCTTATTTGTGAACGCAAATCCTTTGTCCCACATTTCCTCTTGCCGTTGAAGCAGAGCAATGTTGGAGTCGCATTCACCGTGTGTATGTTTATTGAATAAGGGTATTTAGTTACCACCAGCCACATAACACTTCCCACACCACTCTACCGCAGCCAGTTGAGCCTAAACACTACACTTGAACTGAAGCAACAAATGTGCCTGAATCATTTTCTTACCCTCCATCCAGTTAAAATTTCTTCACTAGTTCCTGCACCATGAGAAACTTTCTACACAAACTCCTTGGTTGTCCAGTGGTACCAAGCTGCTCCCGCATTGCTTCTGATATTTGCTTTTTTTTTTTAGATTTTAAAATGCCCACACCCCCAAAGCAATGACAGACAAAAATTAGAAAATAATTCCCTTTAGCTGATCTTGCTTTGGAGAGGACTGGAGCCTCCATAAAGAGAAGGAAGAGGCAGGGTATGAGGGAGCCAGCACCAATGGCCACCAAACCCTCCTAAAGGTCCAGCACAAGTGAAAGAAGGGCCACTGCCATACTGCTTGTCCTGCTCTACCAGGGTATGATACTTCACAGAGCTTAGCACCCCTGTGAGCAATTCTCCTCTCACCTTTAAACTCCAGACTAGAGGGTTAACACATCTACCATCTGCTGGAGACAGAGAAATACTGAGAGCCTGTTATGTAGTAGTCTGAAAAGTTTTTATTCTCTGTCTCCATCTGCTGGTAGGGATGCAAAACCCACTCCTCTGGACTGATCTGTGGTATGAATAGGAATTCCTAAGTTATGTTTAGGACTTCTATGTGTTTTTAAATTGCAAGGGTTGGTGTTGTTTTTGGAGTAATAAAAATACATTAAGGAGGTGCATTTTTGGGTTGAGTCACCAATTTAAGTTTATTCATCAATCTTTTACATGCCTTTAACAGTTCAGTGAATTTATGTAAGGAATAAAATAAACACCACAGCCCCAGCACATATGTATATATTAATTCATTATTTTAAGTATTAACATCTCCTTAGGATTGAAATACAAATAGGAACTTAATGTCTGCCTAACCATCAACTGAATTTAAGAAGCTTCTATTACTAGTGCTATTTCAAATAAGGAACAAGAATTGGTTCACTTACGAGATTTTTAATCATTCAAGTTAAAAAATAAGAACTTACAGAATTATGTTTATGATAAATATTTACTACGAAAGGCAGCAAATTTCTGAATGCTAGAGGCAGACGATAAAAATAATGTAGGGCTAGAGAGAAGAACCTCCTCACCAGTCTCGTAGTCAAGCGGCATCTGAATGTCCGTGATATCCCCGAAAGGAATGAAGGCTGCGTGCAGCACCTTCTCGTCCACCTCCTCCGCCAGCCCACCTGCAAAGCCAAGCACACCGGACACCGGTTACCGGGAGGGAGGGAGCGAGCGGCCCCAGGGAGGCGGCGAAGCTGCACCCACCTGCAAAGCCAAGCACACCGGACACCGGTTACCGGAGGGAGCGGCCCCAGGGAGGCGGCCAAGCCGCACCCACCTGCAAAGCCAAGCACACCGGACACCGGTTACCGGGAGGGAGGGAGGGAGGAAAGGAGCGGCCCCAGGGAGGCTGCCAAGCCGCGCCCACCTGCAAAGCCAAGCACACCGGACACCGGTTACCGGGAGGGAGCGGCCCCAGGGAGGCGGCGAAGCTGCGCCCACCTGCAAAGCCAAGCACACCGGACACCGGTTACCGGGAGGGAGGGAGGGAGGGAGGGAGCGAGCGGCCCCAGGAGGCGGCGAAGCCGCGCCCACCTGCAAAGCCAAGCACGAGGGTTACCGGAGGGAGGGAGCGAGCGGCCCCAGGGAGGCGGCGAAGCTGCACCCACCTGCAAAGCCAAGCACACCGGACACTGGTTACCGGGAGGAAGGGAGGGAGCGGCCCCAGGGAGGCGGCGAAGCTGCGCCCACCTGCAAAGCCAAGCACACCGGACACCGGTTACCGGGAGGGAGCGGCCCCAGGGAGGCTGCCAAGCCGCGCCCACCTGCAAAGCCAAGCACACCGGACACCGGTTACCGGGAGGAAGGGAGCGAGCGGCCCCAGGGAGGCGGCGAAGCCGCGCCCACCTGCAAAGCCAAGCACACCGGACACCGGTTACCGGGAGGGAGGGAGGGAGGAAGAGCGGCCCCAGGGAGGCTGCCAAGCCGCGCCCACCTGCAAAGCCAAGCACACCGGACACCGGTTACCGGGAGGGAGGGAGCGAGCGGCCCCAGGGAGGCGGCGAAGCCGCGCCCACCTGCAAAGCCAAGCACGAGGGTTACCGGAGGGAGGGAGCGGCCCCAGGGAGGCGGCGAAGCTGCGCCCACCTGCAAAGCCAAGCACGAAGGTTACCGGAGGGAGGGAGCGGCCCCAGGGAGGCGGCGAAGCTGCGCCCACCTGCAAAGCCAAGCACGAAGGTTACTGGAGGGAGGGAGCGGCCCCAGGGAGGCGGCGAAGCTGCGCCCACCTGCAAAGCCAAGCACGAAGGTTACCGGAGGGAGGGAGCGGCCCCAGGGAGACGGCGAAGCTGCGCCCACCTGCAAAGCCAAGCACGAAGGTTACCGGAGGGAGGGAGCGGCCCCAGGGAGGCGGCGAAGCTGCGCCCACCTGCAAAGCCAAGCACGAAGGTTACCGGAGGGAGGGAGCGGCCCCAGGGAGGCGGCGAAGCCGCGCCCACCTGCAAAGCCAAGCACGAAGGTTACCGGAGGGAGGGAGCGGCCGCCGCGCCCACTTACCCACATACAGCACCCGCTTGGTAGCTGCCATCTTGTTAGCGACCTCTGATGCCCCCGGAAGTTATTGCTAGTGCCTACCACTCGCACAGACACGTGCACGCTCACTTCCGGGCACGGTTGACATGCGCGCCTGGGGCGGGACGGGGGCATAAATAAGGAAGAGCATTGCAACGCTGCTCAGCTACTTTAAGTATCTACAGGTGCCCGAGGAAATAAAAAGCCACCGCCAGCAAGGGGGACGGGGGCATAAATAAGGAAGAGCATTGCAACGCTGCTCAGCTACTTTAAGTATCTACAGGTGCCCGAGGAAATAAAAAGCCACCGCCAGCAAGGGGGGCGGGGCCATAAATAAGGAAGAGCATTGCAACGCTGCTCAGTTACTTTAAGTATCTACAGGTGCCCGAGGAAATAAAAAGCCACCGCCAGCAAGGGGGGCGGGGCGGGGGCATAAATAAGGAAGAGCATTGCAACGCTGCTCAGCTACTTTAAGTATCTACAGGTGCCCGAGGAAATAAAAAGCCACCGCCAGCAAGGGGGGCGGGGCGGGGGCATAAATAAGGAAGAGCATTGCAACGCTGCTCAGTTACTTTAAGTATCTACAGGTGCCCGAGGAAATAAAAAGCCACCGCCAGCAAGGGGGGCGGGGCGGGGGCATAAATAAGGAAGAGCATTGCAACGCTGCTCAGTTACTTTAAGTATCTACAGGTGCCCGAGGAAATAAAAAGCCACCGCCAGCAAGGGGGGCGGGGACATAAATAAGGAAGAGCATTGCAACGCTGCTCAGTTACTTTAGTATCTACAGGTGCCCGAGGAAATAAAAAGCCACCGCCAGCAAGGGGGGCGGGGGCATAAATAAGGAAGAGCATTGCAACGCTGCTCAGTTACTTTAAGTATCTACAGGTGCCCGAGGAAATAAAAAGCCACCGCCAGCAAGGGGGGCGGGGCTTTCTTTCTGTGCCTGCATCAGTACCGTCAGCCACAAACCTGACAGCATGAACCCGAGATTCAAAAACCACTTAGCCGCTCGTAGGCCTTATCTGACTAAAGGAGCGGGCACTGAATGGGTGACTATAGTTAGTGGACGCCCCTTAGCCACTAAGTCCCTTATCTGGCTACTTAGCCGGATAAACTCAGAGACAGGCAATGGATGTAAGGGCGGTGGCATTATAGCCAGTTAACGTAGGACGACATTTGAATTTAACTGGCTAAGTTAAGACATGCCACAGAGCAGATAGAAGTAGCGATTTGTACACATAGCCCTGCTGCTAAATATCTCATGCAAAGTAGCCAGATAAGACTTAACCAGCCCCAGCATGAGATATGATAGAGGTGTTTAAAATCATGAGAGGTCTAGAACGGGTAGATGTGAATCAGTTATTTACTCTTTCGGATAATAGAAAGACTAGGGGGCACTCCATGAAGTTAGCATGGGGCACATTTAAAACTAATCGGCGAAAGTTCTTTTTTACTCAACGCACAATTAAACTCTGGAATTTGTTGCCAGAGGATGTGGTTAGTGCAGTTAGTATAGCTGGGTTTAAAAAAAGGATTGGATAAGTTCTTGGAGGAGAAGTCCATTACCTGCTATTAAGTTCACTTAGAGAATAGCCACTGCCATTAGCAATGGTTACATGGAATAGACTTAGTTTTTGGGTACTTGCCAGGTTCTTATGGCCTGGATTGGCCACTGTTGGAAACAGGATGCTGGGCTTGATGGACCCTTGGTCTGACCCAGTATGGCAGGTTCTTATGTTCTTAGCACCTCCTCCGCATCGGGCACGCAGGAGCCGTAGTTGTGTGGTTAGGAAAACAGACGCTTAGTTTTACGAGCATCCATTTTCCTAACCTGTGCACAGCCATAAGGTAAAAAGCGCAGGCTTGCTTCTATGACCAAGTCCATTAGCAAAGCACATCAAGCAGCACAGAATATTCGAGAAGGCTCATCACGCAATAAAAAAAATGTTGCTACCAATCCATTTTTTATGGATTATCATAAGGCTTGGGTATAACGGCAGAGACTGGCAGTTGCTGCCTTTAAGAGAAACATGGACATGCACAGCACTGCAGATACTACCAAAAGAAGCTTGCTGGGAAGACTGGATGAACCATTTGGTCCTTTTCTGCCATCATAATGTTACTATGCAAAGGTTTCCAAGTCAATTGTAGCAAAAATCTAACCTTCTACATTAAGGAGTTATTGCATTTGCAGGCAATTATATTATTTGAAATGGTATTTAGGAAGGAAAAACATCACAACTTGTTTTTGGAGAGGCTTTAGTATTCCCTGAGAGTCAGCAAAACAGGGACTGCAGAAAGGGAGGGGGCTGCCCACTGAATTACAAGAGGACCTCGCAAGGCTGGGCATGCAAATGGCAGGTGACATTTAATGTGGAAAAGCTCAAAGTGATGCACTTAGTGTTAAGAACATAAGACATTGCCATGGTGGATCAGATCAAGGGTCCATCAAGCCCAGCATCCTGTTTCCAACAGAGGCCAAACCAGGCCACAAGAACCTGGCAATTACCCAAACACTAAGAAGATCCCATGCTACTGATGCAATTAATAGCAGTGGCTATTCCCTAAGTAAACTTCATTAATAGCCGTTAATGGACTTCTCCTCCAAGAACTTATCCAAACCTTTTTTGAACCCAGCTACACTAACTGCACTAACCACATCCTCTGACAACAAATTCCAGAGCTTAATTGTGCATTGAGTGAAAAAGAATTTTCTCTAATTAATCTTAAATGTGCTACTTGCTAACTTCATGGAATGCCCCCTAGTCCTTCTATTATCCGAAAGTGTAAATAACCAAGTCACATCTACTCCTTCAAGACCTCTCATGATCTTAAAGACCTCTATCATATCCCCCCTCAGCCATCTCTTCTCCAAGCTGAACAGCCCTAACCTCTTCACCCTTTCCTCATAGGGGAGCTGTTCCATCCCCTTTATCTTTTTGGTTGCCCTTCTCTGTACCTTCTCCATCGCAATTATATCTTTTTTGAGATGCGGCAACCAGAATTGTACACAGTATTCAAGGTGTGGTCTCACCATGGAGCGATACAGAGGCATTATGACATTTTCCGTTTTATTCACCATTCCCTTCCTAAGAATTCCTAAACTTAGCTAAACTTCTCGCGGATAGAACGAATAACTTCATAGCTCAAATCATACATCCAGACCAGGCCGGCTTCATTCCAGGTCGTATGGCCAGCGACAACGTTCGTAAAATTATCAACATCATATGGGGGGCCACACACCATCAGTTAGATCACCTGTTATTGGCCATAGACGCTGAAAAGGCCTTCGACATGGTACACTGGCCCTTTTTATTTCAAACCCTGCACACAATGGAATTTGGACCTTTCTTCCATAATTGGCTTAATGCTCTCTATCACCAGCCTTCGGCTAGTTTGAAAATAAATGGCAGATACACCACCCCCTTTCCCGTTAGAAGAGGTACTCGGCAGGGATGCCCCCTATCACCCCTATTGTTTGCCATCTTTTTAGAACCCCTAGCCATAACCATTCGTCTTAACCAGAAGGTTCGAGGTTTCTCATTTCGATCTCATGAATCCAAAATATCTCTGTTTGCAGTCAACATTATATTTACTGTGGGTTGTCCGGCTACATCTCTCCCCATGATAGAAGCTGATTTGGCACGTTTCAGCTCTCTGTCTGGCTTTAAAATAAATTGGGACAAATCTGAGATTCTGAATATCTCTTGTCCACCGGCCTTGGTGCAGTCATTAAAGGCCGCACATGCTTTCAAATGGGCATCAGTAAAGCTTAAATATCTAGGGGTCTATTTAAGTAATTCTCTTTCGGATCTTTTTAAGCTTAATTATACTCCTTTGTTTAAAAAAATTGAAATGGACTTGGAGAAATGGCAGTCACTACCTTTTACATGGATTGGCAGATTGGCAACCATTAAGATGACTGTACTTCCCAAACTTCTATACCTATTTCAAACGCTTCCGGTGATGGTTTCTCGCACCTTGCTGCTACAATGGCAGAGAAAGTTACTGCGCTTTTTGTGGAGGCACAGACCGCCGAGAGTGGCGCAAAAGATTTTATATCAGCCTAAGCTAGCCGGGGGCATGGGCCTTCCGAACCTGTCTTGGTACTACGCAGCGGCACAACTGCGGCCTATTCTAGATTGGCACTGCTCCCCTATCATAAAACCCTGGGTGATTCTTGAGCAAGCATGGATGGACCCGATGCCCATATCAGCTATACTCTGGCAACCAGTCAAGACCTGGCGGCCGGATACCAGATTGATACCATGCACACGCCAGACTTACAATGTGTGGAGGCAGTGGAAACATAAATTGGTAGGCCACACCGACTACTTCTCATTGACGTGTTTATTCCATAATACCATGTTTCCGGCTGGCCTCCCCACCCAGGCATATGATACGTGGAAATCCAAAGGCATCTATGGTATTAGTCATATTTTGCAACAGGGCTCACTCCTTTCTTTTTCAACACTGCAGGAGTTGTACCAGCTTCCCACGGGGGAATTTCTAGCCTACATGCAGCTTCGGCATTTCATCCAACATATAAAAGCTGGCGGTCACCTGTCTCCCTCCCGCTCTCTATTTGAGGGCTACTGTGCCTCTCCACACCCAATAGGGGGTCTGATATCTAAGATATACCAGATTCTGGGATCTCGCCCCTTCACCAAACACTCTCAAATGAAGGCCTGGGAACTTGACCTACAGAGACCAATCCCTGAAGAGGAATGGATGGCGCTCTTCTCTAAAATTTCACGCGGAAATATCTCCTCTCGGATTATTGAAGCCAACTATAAGATCTTTTACCGTTGGCATTTGACACCAGCACGTCTTCATCAATACTACCCCCGAGTGTCACCCAACTGTTGGCGGAACTGTTCTCAACCTGGTACTTTCATACATATGTGGTGGGACTGCCCATGTATTAAAACTCTTTGGTCCTATGTCTCCACGTTACTTTCAAATCTTCTTCATACTCCTTGTGATCTTTCCATGGAACAGGCACTTTTGTTTGGTGTTAAGGATACTCTCACAGTATCGGAACAGACTTTAATACAACAAGTATGCACAGCCACGAGAATGGAAATAGCCTATCACTGGAAGCGACCTCTGCCGCCCACATCGGATGAACTTTTAAAACGTCTGGATGGGACATGTATTTTATATCGTCTTACAGCCTTGAAATATCATCCCCTTTCCAAATTTCACCAAGTTTGGGGACCTTACATCACCTGGAGACCATTGACCTTTACATCAAGCTAAGGATTTTCCTGCTCTGCTTGACCTATCAATTCCTGCATTTATTTTGCGGATTTATTTGATATTTGTTGACCTTTTGTTGACTATTGCTAAGATACGGAAGCATGAACTTGCACCCTACTGATGAATAGACATGACGGGGGGTGGGGGGCGGAGAGGGACATATATGTGCTGTATTGAATCACGGACACTTTACGGTATTGTTTTTCTTCTGGTTCTTATCTTGCTTATGGTTTATGTGTACTTTACCTGTAATGGAATGTTCTTACAGCAATAAAAATCTTCAATTGAAAAAAAAAAGATATAGTGACGCCCCCTCGAAGCTTGTGCTGACTCCATCTGCTGGATTGGGGACATAACCCACTGTCTGGACTGATCCAGGTACGTACAGGGAATTGACCATTTAATCCTACACTCTGTTTCCTGTCTTTTAGCCAGTTTGTAATCCACGAAAGGACATCGCCTCCTATCCCATGACTTTTTCGTTTTCGTAGAAGCCTCTCATGAGGGACTTTGTCAAACGCCTTCTGAAAATCCAAATACACTACATCTACCGGTTCACCTTTATCCACATGTTTATTAACTCCTTCAAAAAAATGAAGCAGATTTGTTAGGCAAGACTTCCCTTGGTAAATCCATGTTGACTGTGTTCCATTAAATCATGTCTTTCTATATGTTCTGTGATTTTGATCTTGAGAATGGTTTCCACTATTTTTCCCAGCACTGAAGTCAGGCTAACCGGTTTATAGTTACCCGGATCGCCTCTGGAGCCTTTTTTAAATATTGGGGTTACATTGGCCACCCTCCAGTCTTCAGGTACAATGGATGATTTAAAGGTTCCCGCACCCCAGGATCCCAGAGTGGAGGGCCTAGTTCAGACCTCTTGCCTGACATAAAACAAGTGAAGAACATCAGGTTTATTCTCACACAGTCCTTTCCCTGACATAAAACAAGGGAAGAACATCAGGTTTATTCTCACACAGTCCTTTCCCGACATAAAACAAGGGAAGAACATCAGGTTTATTCTCACACAGTCCTTTCCTGTCATAAAACAAGGGAAGAACATCAGGTTTATTCTCACAGAGTCCTTTCCCTGACATAAAACAAGGGAAGAACATCAGGTTTATTCTCACAGAGTCCTTTCCTGTCATAAAACAAGGGAAGAACATCAGGTTTATTCTCACACAGTCCTTTCCTGACATAAAACAAGGGAGGAACATCAGGTTTATTCTCACACAGTCCTTTCCTGACATAAAACAAGGGAGGAACATCAGGTTTATTCTCACACAGTCCTTTCCTGACATAAAACAAGGGAAGAACATCAGGTTTATTCTCACACAGTCCTTTCCCTGTCATAAAACAAGGGAAGAACATCAGGTTTATTCTCACACAGTCCTTTCCCTGACATAAAACAAGTGAAGAACATCAGGTTTATTCTCACACAGTCCTTTCCTGTCATAAAACAAGGGAAGAACATCAGGTTTATTCTCACACAGTCCTTTCCTGACATAAAACAAGGGAAGAACATCAGGTTTATTCTCACACAGTCCTTTCCTGACATAAAACAAGGGAAGAACATCAGGTTTATTCTCACACAGTCCTTTCCTATCATAAAACAAGGGAAGAACATCAGGTTTATTCTCACACAGTCCTTTCCCTGACATAAAACAAGGGAAGAACATCAGGTTTATTCTCACACAGTCCTTTCCCGACATAAAACAAGGGAAGAACATCAGGTTTATTCTCACACAGTCCTTTCCCGACATAAAACAAGGGAAGAACATCAGGCTTATTCTCACACAGTCCTTTCCCGACATAAAACAAGGGAAGAACATCAGGTTTATTCTCACACAGTCCTTTCCCGACATAAAACAAGGGAAGAACATCAGGTTTATTCTCACACAGTCCTTTCCCGACATAAAACAAGGGAAGAACATCAGGTTTATTCTCACACAGTCCTTTCCCTGACATAAAACAAGGGAAGAACATCAGGTTTATTCTCACACAGTCCTTTCCCTGACATAAAACAAGGGAAGAACATCAGGTTTATTCTCACACAGTCCTTTCCTGTCATAAAACAAGGGAAGAACATCAGGTTTATTCTTACACAGTCCTTTCCCTGACATAAACAAGGGAAGAACATCAGGTTTATTCTCACACAGTCCTTTCCTGTCATAAAACAAGGGAAGAACATCAGGTTTATTCTCACACAGTCCTTTCCTGACATAAAACAATGGAAGAACATCAGGTTTATTCTCACACCAGTCCTTTCCTGACATAAAACAAGGGAAGAACATCAGGTTTATTCTCACACAGTCCTCCTTTCCTATTATAAAACAAGGGAAGAACATCAGGTTTATTCTCACACAGTCCTTCTCCCTGACATAAAACAAGGGAAGAACATCAGGTTTATTCTCACACAGTCCTTTCCCGACATAAAACAAGGGAAGAACATCAGGTTTATTCTCACACAGTCCTTTCCCGACATAAAACAAGGGAAGAACATCAGGTTTATTCTCACACAGTCCTTTCCCGACATAAAACAAGGGAAGAAACATCAGGTTTATTCTCACTCCGTCCTTTCCCGACATAAAACAAGGGAAGAACATCAGGTTTATTCTCACACAGTCCTTTCCCGACATAAAACAAGGGAAGAACATCAGGTTTATTCTCACACAGTCCTTTCCCTGACATAAAACAAGGGAAGAACATCAGGTTTATTCTCACACAGTCCTTTCCTGACATAAAACAAGTGAAGAACATCAGGTTTATTCTCACACAGTCCTTTCCCGACATAAAACAAGGGAAGAACATCAGGTTTATTCTCACACAGTCCTTTCCCTGACATAAAACAAGGGAAGAACATCAGGTTTATTCTCACACAGTCCTTTCCCGACATAAAACAAGGGAAGAACATCAGGTTTATTCTCACACAGTCCTTTCCCTGACATAAAACAAGGGAAGAACATCAGGTTTATTCTCACACAGTCCTTTCCTGACATAAAACAAGGGAAGAACATCAGGTTTATTCTCACACAGTCCTTTCCCTGACATAAAACAAGGGAAGAACATCAGGTTTATTCTCACACAGTCCTTTCCTGTCATAAAACAAGGGAAGAACATCAGGTTTATTCTCACACAGTCCTTTCCTGACATAAAACAAGGGAAGAACATCAGGTTTATTCTTACACAGTCCTTTCCTGACATAAACAAGGGAAGAACATCAGGTTTATTCTCACACAGTCCTTTCCCGACATAAAACAAGAGAAGAACATCAGGTTTATTCTCACACAGTCCTTTCCTGACATAAAACAAGGGAAGAACATCAGGTTTATTCTCACACAGTCCTTTCCTGACATAAAACAAGGGAAGAACATCAGGTTTATTCTCACACAGTCCTTTCCCGACATAAAACAAGGGAAGAACATCAGGTTTATTCTCACACAGTCCTTTCCCTGACATAAAACAAGGGAAGAACATCAGGTTTATTCTCACACAGTCCTTTCCCGACATAAAACAAGGGAAGAACATCAGGTTTATTCTCACACAGTCCTTTCCCGACATAAAACAAGGGAAGAACATCAGGTTTATTCTCACACAGTCCTTTCCCGACATAAAACAAGGGAAGAACATCAGGTTTATTCTCACACAGTCCTTTCCCTGACATAAAACAAGGGAAGAACATCAGGTTTATTCTCACACAGTCCTTTCCCTGACATAAAACAAGGGAAGAACATCAGGTTTATTCTCACACAGTCCTTTCCTGTCATAAAACAAGGGAAGAACATCAGGTTTATTCTTACACAGTCCTTTCCCTGACATAAAACAAGGGAAGAACATCAGGTTTATTCTCACACAGTCCTTTCCTGTCATAAAACAAGGGAAGAACATCAGGTTTATTCTCACACAGTCCTTTCCTGACATAAAACAAGGGAAGAACATCAGGTTTATTCTCACACAGTCCTTTCCTGACATAAAACAAGGGAAGAACATCAGGTTTATTCTCACACAGTCCTTTCCCTGACATAAAACAAGGGAAGAACATCAGGTTTATTCTCACACAGTCCTTTCCTGACATAAAACAAGTGAAGAACATCAGGTTTATTCTCACACAGTCCTTTCCCGACATAAAACAAGGGAAGAACATCAGGTTTATTCTCACACAGTCCTTTCCCTGACATAAAACAAGGGAAGAACATCAGGTTTATTCTCACACAGTCCTTTCCCGACATAAAACAAGGGAAGAACATCAGGTTTATTCTCACACAGGTCCTTTCCCTGACATAAAACAAGGGAAGAACATCAGGTTTATTCTCACACAGTCCTTTCCTGACATAAAACAAGGGAAGAACATCAGGTTTATTCTCACACAGTCCTTTCCCTGACATAAAACAAGGGAAGAACATCAGGTTTATTCTCACACAGTCCTTTCCTGTCATAAAACAAGGGAAGAACATCAGGTTTATTCTCACACAGTCCTTTCCTGACATAAAACAAGGGAAGAACATCAGGTTTATTCTTACACAGTCCTTTCCTGACATAAAACAAGGGAAGAACATCAGGTTTATTCTCACACAGTCCTTTCCCGACATAAAAACAAGGGAAGAACATCAGGTTTATTCTCACACAGTCTTTCCTGACATAAAACAAGGGAAGAACATCAGGTTTATTCTCACACAGTCCTTTCCCGACATAAAACAAGGGAAGAACATCAGGTTTATTCTCACACAGTCCTTTCCCTGACATAAAACAAGGGAAGAACATCAGGTTTATTCTCACAAAGTCCTTTCCCTGACATAAAACAAGGGAAGAACATCAGGTTTATTCTCACCAAAGTCCTTTCCTGTCATAAAACAAGGAAGAACATCAGGTTTATTCTCACACATTCCTTTCCTGACATAAAACAAGGAAAGAACATCAGGTTTATTCTTACACAGTCCTTTCCTGACATAAAACAAGGGAAGAACATCAGGTTTATTCTCACACAGTCCTTTCCCGACATAAAACAAGAGAAGAACAATCAGGTTTATTCTCACACAGTCCTTTCCTGACATAAAACAGGGAAGAACATCAGGTTTATTCTCACAACGTCCTTTCCCTGACATAAAACAAGGGAAGAACATCAGGTTTATTCTCACACAGTCACTTTCCCTGACATAAAACAAGGGAAGAACATCAGGTTTATTCTCACCCAGTCCTTTCCTGTCATAAAACAAGGGAAGAAAACATCAGGTTTATTCTTACACAGTCCTTTCCCTGACATAAAACAAGGGAAGAACATCAGGTTTATTCTTACACAGTCCTTTCCTGACATAAAACAAGGGAAGAACATCAGGTTTATTCTCACACAGTCCTTTCCTGTACATAAAACAAGGGAAGAACATCAGGTTTATTCTCACACAGTCCTTTCCTGACATAAAACAAGGGAAGAACATCAGGTTTATTCTCACACAGTCCTTTCCTGACATAAAACAAGGGAAGAACATCAGGTTTATTCTCACACAGTCCTTTCCCTGACATAAAACAAGGGAAGAACATCAGGTTATTCTCACACAGTCCTTTCCCTGACATAAAACAAGTGAAGAACATCAGGTTTATTCTCACACAGTCCTTTTACCTGACATAAAACAAGGGAAGAACATCAGGTTTATTCTCACACAGTCCTTTCCCTGACATAAAACAAGGGAAGAACATCAGGTTTATTCTCACACAGTCCTTTCCTGACATAAAACAAGGGAAGAACATCAGGTTATTCTCACACAGTCCTTTCCCTGACATAAAACAAGGGAAGAACATCAGGTTTATTCTCACACAGTCTCCTTTCCTGACATAAAACAAGGGGAAGAACATCAGGTTTTATTCTCACACAGTCCTTTCCCTGACATAAAACAAGGGGAAAGAACATCAGGTTTATTCTCACACAGTCCTTTCCTGTCATAAAACAAGGGAAGAACATCAGGTTTTATTCTCACACAGTCCTTTCCCTGACATAAAACAAGGGAAGAACATCAGGTTTATTCTCACACAGTCCTTTCCTGACATAAAACAAGGGAAGAACATCAGGTTTATTCTCACACAGTCCTTTCCCGACATAAAAACAAGAGAAGAACATCAGGTTTATTCTCACACAGTCCTTTCCTGACATAAAACAAGGGAAGAACATCAGGTTTATTCTCACACAGTCCTTTCCTGACATAAACAAGGGAAGAACATCAGGTTTATTCTCACACAGTCCTTTCCCGACATAAAACAAGGGAAGAACATCAGGTTTATTCTCACACAGTCCTTTCCCTGACATAAAACAAGGGAAGAACATCAGGTTTATTCTCACACAGTCCTTTCCCGACATAAAACAAGGGAAGAACATCAGGTTTATTCTCACACAGTCCTTTCCCGACATAAAACAAGGGAAGAACATCAGGTTTATTCTCACACAGTCCTTTCCCGACATAAAACAAGGGAAGAACATCAGGTTTATTCTCACACAGTCCTTTCCCTGACATAAAACAAGGGAAGAACATCAGGTTTATTCTCACACAGTCCTTTCCCTGACATAAAACAAGGGAAGAACATCAGGTTTATTCTCACACAGTCCTTTCCTGTCATAAAACAAGGGAAGAACATCAGGTTTATTCTTACACAGTCCTTTCCCTGACATAAAACAAGGGAAGAACATCAGGTTTATTCTCACACAGTCCTTTCCTGTCATAAAACAAGGGAAGAACATCAGGTTTATTCTCACACAGTCCTTTCCTGACATAAAACAAGGGAAGAACATCAGGTTTATTCTCACACAGTCCTTTCCTGACATAAAACAAGGGAAGAACATCAGGTTTATTCTCACACAGTCCTTTCCCTGACATAAAACAAGGGAAGAACATCAGGTTTATTCTCACACAGTCCTTTCCTGACATAAAACAAGTGAAGAACATCAGGTTTATTCTCACACAGTCCTTTCCCGACATAAAACAAGGGAAGAACATCAGGTTTATTCTCACACAGTCCTTTCCCTGACATAAAACAAGGGAAGAACATCAGGTTTATTCTCACACAGTCCTTTCCCGACATAAAACAAGGGAAGAACATCAGGTTTATTCTCACACAGTCCTTTCCCTGACATAAAACAAGGGAAGAACATCAGGTTTATTCTCACACAGTCCTTTCCTGACATAAAACAAGGGAAGAACATCAGGTTTATTCTCACACAGTCCTTTCCCTGACATAAAACAAGGGAAGAACATCAGGTTTATTCTCACACAGTCCTTTCCTGTCATAAAACAAGGGAAGAACATCAGGTTTATTCTCACACAGTCCTTTCCTGACATAAAACAAGGGAAGAACATCAGGTTTATTCTCACACAGTCCTTTCCTGACATAAAACAAGGGAAGAACATCAGGTTATTCTCACACAGTCCTTTCCCGACATAAAACAAGAGAAGAACATCAGGTTTATTCTCACACAGTCCTTTCCTGACATAAAACAAGGGAAGAACATCAGGTTTATTCTCACACAGTCCTTTCCTGACATAAAACAAGGGAAGAACATCAGGTTTATTCTCACACAGTCCTTTCCCGACATAAACAAGGGAAGAACATCAGGTTTATTCTCACACAGTCCTTTCCCTGACATAAAACAAGGGAAGAACATCAGGTTTATTCTCACACAGTCCTTTCCCTGACATAAAACAAGGGAAGAACATCAGGTTTATTCTCACACAGTCCTTTCCTGTCATAAAACAAGGGAAGAACATCAGGTTTATTCTCACACAGTCCTTTCCTGACATAAAACAAGGGAAGAACATCAGGTTTATTCTCACACAGTCCTTTCCTGACATAAAACAAGGGAAGAACATCAGGTTTATTCTCACACAGTCCTTTCCCGACATAAAACAAGAGAAGAACATCAGGTTTATTCTCACACAGTCCTTTCCTGACATAAAACAAGGGAAGAACATCAGGTTTATTCTCACACAGTCCTTTCCTGACATAAAACAAGTGAAGAACATCAGGTTTATTCTCACACAGTCCTTTCCCGACATAAAACAAGGGAAGAACATCAGGTTTATTCTCACACAGTCCTTTCCCTGACATAAAACAAGGGGAAGAACATCAGGTTTATTCTCACACAGTCCTTTCCTGACATAAAACAAGGGAAGAACATCAGGTTTATTCTCACACAGTCCTTTCCTGTCATAAAACAAGGGAAGAACATCAGGTTTATTCTTACACAGTCCTTTCCTGACATAAAACAAGGGAAGAACATCAGGTTTATTCTCACACAGTCCTTTCCCGACATAAAACAAGAGAAGAACATCAGGTTTATTCTCACACAGTCCTTTCCTGACATAAAACAATGGAAGAACATCAGGTTTATTCTTACACAGTCCTTTCCTGACATAAAACAAGGGAAGAACATCAGGTTTATTCTCACACAGTCCTTTCCCGACATAAAACAAGGGAAGAACATCAGGTTTATTCTCACACAGTCCTTTCCTGACATAAAACAAGGGAAGAACATCAGGTTTATTCTCACACAGTCCTTTCCTGACATAAAACAAGGGAAGAACATCAGGTTTATTCTCACACAGTCCTTTCCTGACATAAAACAAGGGAAGAACATCAGGTTTATTCTCACACAGTCCTTTCCTGTCATAAAACAAGGGAAGAACATCAGGTTTATTCTCACACAGTCCTTTCCCGACATAAAACAAGTGAAGAACATCAGGTTTATTCTCACACAGTCCTTTCCCTGACATAAAACAAGGGAAGAACATCAGGTTTATTCTCACACAGTCCTTTCCTGTCATAAAACAAGGGAAGAACATCAGGTTTATTCTTACACAGTCCTTTCCTGACATAAAACAAGGGAAGAACATCAGGTTTATTCTCACACAGTCCTTTCCTGTCATAAAACAAGGGAAGAACATCAGGTTTATTCTCACACAGTCCTTTCCCGTCATAAAACAAGGGAAGAACATCAGGTTTATTCTCACACAGTCCTTTCCCGACATAAAACAAGGGAAGAACATCAGGTTTATTCTCACACAGTCCTTTCCCGACATAAAACAAGGGAAGAACATCAGGTTTATTCTCACACAGTCCTTTCCCGACATAAAACAAGGGAAGAACATCAGGTTTATTCTCACACAGTCCTTTCCCTGACATAAAACAAGGGAAGAACATCAGGTTTATTCTCACACAGTCCTTTCCCTGACATAAAACAAGGGAAGAACATCAGGTTTATTCTCACACAGTCCTTTCCTGTCATAAAACAAGGGAAGAACATCAGGTTTATTCTTACACAGTCCTTTCCCTGACATAAAACAAGGGAAGAACATCAGGTTTATTCTCACACAGTCCTTTCCTGTCATAAAACAAGGGAAGAACATCAGGTTTTATTCTCACACAGTCCTTTCCTGACATAAAACAAGGGAAGAACATCAGGTTTATTCTCACACAGTCCTTTCCTGACATAAAACAAGGGAAGAACATCAGGTTTATTCTCACACAGTCCTTTCCCTGACATAAAACAAGGGAAGAACATCAGGTTTATTCTCACACAGTCCTTTCCTGACATAAAACAAGTGAAGAACATCAGGTTTATTCTCACACAGTCCTTTCCCGACATAAAACAAGGGAAGAACATCAGGTTTATTCTCACACAGTCCTTTCCCTGACATAAAACAAGGGAAGAACATCAGGTTTATTCTCACACAGTCCTTTCCCGACATAAAACAAGGGAAGAACATCAGGTTTATTCTCACACAGTCCTTTCCCTGACATAAAACAAGGGAAGAACATCAGGTTTATTCTCACACAGTCCTTTCCTGACATAAAACAAGGGAAGAACATCAGGTTTTATTCTCACACAGTCCTTTCCCTGACATAAAACAAGGGAAGAACATCAGGTTTATTCTCACACAGTCCTTTCCTGTCATAAAACAAGGGAAGAACATCAGGTTTATTCTCACACAGTCCTTTCCTGACATAAAACAAGGGAAGAACATCAGGTTTATTCTTACACAGTCCTTTCCTGACATAAAACAAGGGAAGAACATCAGGTTTATTCTCACACAGTCCTTTCCCGACATAAAACAAGAGAAGAACATCAGGTTTATTCTCACACAGTCCTTTCCTGACATAAAACAAGGGAAGAACATCAGGTTTATTCTCACACAGTCCTTTCCTGACATAAAACAAGGGAAGAACATCAGGTTTATTCTCACACAGTCCTTTCCCGACATAAAACAAGGGAAGAACATCAGGTTTATTCTCACACAGTCCTTTCCCTGACATAAAACAAGGGAAGAACATCAGGTTTATTCTCACACAGTCCTTTCCCTGACATAAAACAAGGGAAGAACATCAGGTTTATTCTCACACAGTCCTTTCCTGTCATAAAACAAGGGAAGAACATCAGGTTTATTCTCACACAGTCCTTTCCTGACATAAAACAAGGGAAGAACATCAGGTTTATTCTTACACAGTCCTTTCCTGACATAAAACAAGGGAAGAACATCAGGTTTATTCTCACACAGTCCTTTCCCGACATAAAACAAGAGAAGAACATCAGGTTTATTCTCACACAGTCCTTTCCTGACATAAAACAAGGGAAGAACATCAGGTTTATTCTCACACAGTCCTTTCCTGACATAAAACAAGTGAAGAACATCAGGTTTATTCTCACACAGTCCTTTCCCGACATAAAACAAGGGAAGAACATCAGGTTTATTCTCACACAGTCCTTTCCCTGACATAAAACAAGGGAAGAACATCAGGTTTATTCTCACACAGTCCTTTCCTGTCATAAAACAAGGGAAGAACATCAGGTTTATTCTCACACAGTCCTTTCCTGTCATAAAACAAGGGAAGAACATCAGGTTTATTCTTACACAGTCCTTTCCTGACATAAAACAAGGGAAGAACATCAGGTTTATTCTCACACAGTCCTTTCCCGACATAAAACAAGAGAAGAACATCAGGTTTATTCTCACACAGTCCTTTCCTGACATAAAACAATGGAAGAACATCAGGTTTATTCTTACACAGTCCTTTCCTGACATAAAACAAGGGAAGAACATCAGGTTTATTCTCACACAGTCCTTTCCCGACATAAAACAAGGGAAGAACATCAGGTTTATTCTCACACAGTCCTTTCCTGACATAAAACAAGGGAAGAACATCAGGTTTATTCTCACACAGTCCTTTCCTGACATAAAACAAGGGAAGAACATCAGGTTTATTCTCACACAGTCCTTTCCTGACATAAAACAAGGGAAGAACATCAGGTTTATTCTCACACAGTCCTTTCCTGTCATAAAACAAGGGAAGAACATCAGGTTTATTCTCACACAGTCCTTTCCCGACATAAAACAAGTGAAGAACATCAGGTTTATTCTCACACAGTCCTTTCCCTGACATAAAACAAGGGAAGAACATCAGGTTTATTCTCACACAGTCCTTTCCTGTCATAAAACAAGGGAAGAACATCAGGTTTATTCTTACACAGTCCTTTCCTGACATAAAACAAGGGAAGAACATCAGGTTTATTCTCACACAGTCCTTTCCTGTCATAAAACAAGGGAAGAACATCAGGTTTATTCTCACACAGTCCTTTCCTGTCATAAAACAAGGGAAGAACATCAGGTTTATTCTCACACAGTCCTTTCCCGACATAAAACAAGGGAAGAACATCAGGTTTATTCTCACACAGTCCTTTCCCGACATAAAACAAGGGAAGAACATCAGGTTTATTCTCACACAGTCCTTTCCCGACATAAAACAAGGGAAGAACATCAGGTTTATTCTCACACAGTCCTTTCCTGACATAAAACAAGGGAAGAACATCAGGTTTATTCTCACACAGTCCTTTCCTGACATAAAACAAGGGAAGAACATCAGGTTTATTCTCACACAGTCCTTTCCTGACATAAAACAAGGGAAGAACATCAGGTTTATTCTCACACAGTCCTTTCCCGACATAAAACAAGGGAAGAACATCAGGTTTATTCTCACACAGTCCTTTCCTGACATAAAACAAGGGAAGAACATCAGGTTTATTCTCACACAGTCCTTTCCCGACATAAAACAAGGGAAGAACATCAGGTTTATTCTCACACAGTCCTTTCCCTGACATAAAACAAGGGAAGAACATCAGGTTTATTCTTACACAGTCCTTTCCCTGACATAAAACAAGGGAAGAACATCAGGTTTATTCTTACACAGTCCTTTCCTGACATAAAACAAGGGAAGAACATCAGGTTTATTCTCACACAGTCCTTTCCTGACATAAAACAAGGGAAGAACATCAGGTTTATTCTCACACAGTCCTTTCCTGACATAAAACAAGGGAAGAACATCAGGTTTATTCTCACACAGTCCTTTCCTGACATAAAACAAGGGAAGAACATCAGGTTTATTCTCACACAGTCCTTTCCTGACATAAAACAAGGGAAGAACATCAGGTTTATTCTCACACAGTCCTTTCCTGACATAAAACAAGGGAAGAACATCAGGTTTATTCTCACACAGTCCTTTCCTGACATAAAACAAGGGAAGAACATCAGGTTTATTCTCACACAGTCCTTTCCTGACATAAAACAAGGGAAGAACATCAGGTTTATTCTCACACAGTCCTTTCCCGACATAAAACAAGGGAAGAACATCAGGTTTATTCTCACACAGTCCTTTCCTGACATAAAACAAGAGAAGAACATCAGGTTTATTCTCACACAGTCCTTTCCTGACATAAAACAAGGGAAGAACATCAGGTTTATTCTCACACAGTCCTTTCCTGACATAAAACAAGGGAAGAACATCAGGTTTATTCTCACACAGTCCTTTCCTGACATAAAACAAGGGAAGAACATCAGGTTTATTCTCACACAGTCCTTTCCTGACATAAAACAAGGGAAGAACATCAGGTTTATTCTCACACAGTCCTTTCCCGACATAAAACAAGGGAAGAACATCAGGTTTATTCTCACACAGTCCTTTCCTGTCATAAAACAAGGGAAGAACATCAGGTTTATTCTCACACAGTCCTTTCCCTGACATAAAACAAGGGAAGAACATCAGGTTTATTCTCACACAGTCCTTTCCTGACATAAAACAAGGGAAGAACATCAGGTTTATTCTCACACAGTCCTTTCCCTGACATAAAACAAGGGAAGAACATCAGGTTTATTCTCACACAGTCCTTTCCTGACATAAAACAAGGGAAGAACATCAGGTTTATTCTTACACAGTCCTTTCCTGACATAAAACAAGGGAAGAACATCAGGTTTATTCTCACACAGTCCTTTCCCTGACATAAAACAAGGGAAGAACATCAGGTTTATTCTCACACAGTCCTTTCCTGACATAAAACAAGGGAAGAACATCAGGTTTATTCTCACACAGTCCTTTCCAGTCATAAAACAAGGGAAGAACATCAGGTTTATTCTCACACAGTCCTTTCCCTGACATAAAACAAGGGAAGAACATCAGGTTTATTCTCACACAGTCCTTTCCCGACATAAAACAAGGGAAGAACATCAGGTTTATTCTCACACAGTCCTTTCCTGACATAAAACAAGGGAAGAATATCATCTGGTCAAAATGCTCCAGCAGCCATACTGAAACCAGTACCTTTATTTGGAAACACTTTCCAGACTTTGCAAACTGCCTGTTAAATTAAAACCAATCCCAGATAAAACAAACAAACAAAAAAAAAAAAACCAAAGTTGAAATCAGAAAAACCTCATTGTCCTGTTATCAGAAAAGACAAAGATTAGCAGGTCCTGTCTGAAGGAGGCAGTTCAGGTTTCATTCTCTCTCAGCCTCGGGACCTTAAGCTTCGTAGTGCATTAACATTTAAATAATGTTTGCTCAAACATCTCTGGACTCTGCACAGTACGAAGAGAACAATCCAGGAGCTGTGGTGCTGCTTGATACAGAAAGCTGGAGACTGTCCTAGAGTTTCATCTTCACACCTTGGAGCTGAAGTTTGTGAACAATTTATTTGGCTTCTCGATGTCCTGTGAAAAATAAATTGTTGAAGACAAAAATTTGAAAAATTCCAAGATTCTGGCAGCAGAAAAGGCTTCCGAAACCGTGTGCCAGGCCCTGAGGTCAGTATCCATGGAAACTTTCCAGGACTATTATTGCACTAGCATGTGCAGTGCCCGAGCCCCACAACTCTGTCATGAGGGCTCCGAGCTCAGCCAGGCTCAGAGGAGTGAAGCAAAGCCACCCTCAATTCTCCCTTTCTAAACTAACCTGGTTAAGTCTCTGCCAAGACTGAGGGACCATCCTCTTTAATTAAACCCCAAACATGAAAATAAGCGGGATGTAGCAGAGTTGTAGAGACAAGCCCATGTGCAGAGAGGAGATGGGTGTCTGGATTCACTCTGCACTACTCTAGCATCCTTCTTCTCACAGCTGCACACAGCAGCAGCAGCAGCAGGAGACAGGATGCCCGAAATCCAAAGGCTGCAGGGGATACTCACAGGCCTTTCTGGTTAAGAGGTAGCAGCGACCACGCCCACCTTCTGGGCAGCTTCCTTCTTAGCTTGATGAGCTTGCAGCACAGCCACGGCCTCCTCCACCTACAGAATAACACAGTGATCCAGTCAGCCATGCCCCAGGCAAGCTCGTGGCAGTGAGAAAGCAGGAAGTGAGTCAGATGCTTACCTTTGAGCGGAGGGATTCGGGCGACTCCAACATGTGCAGTAATTCAGAGTTATCAATCTCTAGCAGCATTCCTGTTATCTTCCCAGCTAAACTGGGGTGCATAGCTTGGATCAGTGGGAATAAGCGTTCTCCTAAAGAAAGAGAAAGAAGGTTAAGGAGAGACCACCCAAGCTGTACTGAAGACAATAGCATTAATGCAAGAGATTAAAAGATTGCAGCCCACACCAAGCACAAAGTGGCCCAGCACTACTACAGGCTGAGCCATCCCATCAAAGGGTGCTCTCCTGTGTCACCGACAGATCCATGCAACCGCACCGAATCCCCTGCAAAACCAGTCACACCTATCCAATTGAGGCCAGGTCCCCTGACTGACAGCCATTGTGCTCAGGAAAAAAGGCTTCTGCAGAAAATCTTTTCAAGGTTCTTACTTACCAATAGTACCGCAGCCTCTAAAACAGACAAACCTGGTTTTACTAGGCAATACCACAGAAAAGTGCAGAAAGATCTCTCGACAACTTAAGAGAAACGCCTACAAAAATCTGACTATACAAACTCCTACCAAGAGGGAGCTCTGGATGCTGGACTGGGCAAAGCTGGAGAGACTGCAGAGACCACATTCCCTGCTCTATTGCACAGTGACAACACCTTGTAGTGACGCTCAGTGTGTGTACGTACCAAGCTCTACAAAGAGCCACAGTCCCTGCCCCAATCAAGGGAGAGCAAATTAATAACAGTGGGAAGTAACCCTTGGTAGTTGTGAACGAGTTTGGTCCTGACTGAGCTGGAAGCCCATAGAGAAGGAAGAAACACCAACGTTAAATACCTTTATTGTATCACAGGCATCCTTAACTTGCTGAATGAATTAACATCTTGCTTTTTTCAACTGCTGACACTGCTCCTTACTAAGTTGGACTGAAAAATTGATAACAAATGAATAATTTGGAAACATTGATGCGGCTAAAAACACACCCTGTTCAACAGCACATTTAGAAAAAGGTTGGGGAAACAAATAATGCACACAGAAGGCATCATCAAGTCTGCACATCACTTTGCATGGAAAAAGCCTGTGCAGACGTCTGCGGGCGCAGTCTCAAAGTGAAAGTACCTCCTAAGAAAGAAAAGCAAGCCGCGGGCAGCTCCAGCATCTACTCACCCAACATCTGCTTCTGCTCCTGAGGTGGGGCAGCCGCCAACATGGAGGCCGTCAGGGGCTCCTGTCCCTGCACATGGACAGCAGGCTGAGGTGCCTGGAGGAAGGAGATCAACAGCCACCCAACAATCAGCAAAGCAAACTGCACAGAGAAGCCTCCTGGTGATCTTTAAATGCAGGGGAACACTTGGGAATGCAATATTAGAGTGGAGGAATGTGCGCTGAGAAGCAGAGAAGCCAGGGGTCATCTTGGGCAGGTCACTTCACCATCCCAATGCCTCAGGTACACATTTAGATTGTAAGCTGCCTGGAAACAGGGAAATACCTGCCCTACCTGAATGTAACTCATCTTGAGCTAACGAAAAGGCCTGAGCCAAAAAGCTAAATAAAAACATTCTATATGAAAGTGATCAACTCCGGGCAAAATAATAAGTAAAATACCTCAATGCCACAGCTGCTTCCCCTGCAGAGACATCATAGGCCAAGGGGATGTCCCAACATGGGCAAAAGCTTAGTAGTCAAACTCGCTTTGAGCATCTAAATAGCATTGTTGCAAACGGAGAGAGAATGAGGCCTGAGTCACTATCAGACGAGAAGCCTCACAGAAAGCAAGGCACCTGGACTTCTTCTTTCCAGAAGCCTAGTTCTCCTGAACTTCAGCTCTAAGACCACCCAGGCCTATGTGCACAAACACGTGCTCAAGACTAGGTCGTGGTCATAAGCGCACAAGCGCATGCGCAAATCCGCGCTTGTATAGGCCATGGTTGTACGTGCACAAGCACCTGTGCAAATCCGCGCTTGTATAGGCCATGGTTGTACGTGCACAAGCATCTGTGCAAATCCGCGCTTGTATAGGCCATGGTTGTACGTGCACAAGCACCTGTGCAAATCCGCGCTTGTATAGGCCATGGTTGTACGTGCACAAGCACCTGTGCAAATACGCGCTTGTATAGGCCATGGTTGTACGTGCACAAGCACCTGTGCACATACGCGCTTGTATAGGCCATGGTTGTACGTGCACAAGCACCTGTGCAAATCCGCGCTTGTATAGGCCATGGTTGTACGTGCACAAGCACCTGTGCAAATCCGCGCTTGTATAGGCCATGGTTGTACGTGCACAAGCACCTGTGCAAATCCGCGCTCCAGTCTGGGTCGCAGTCTTACACGCACAAGCACCTAGGAAAATACACGCTCAAATTGCAGATGTATGCACTCAAATCTAGGCTGCAGCCTCACGAGCACAGGTCCCTGCACATGCAACTGCCACACAGCAAAAATGTGTGTACACGTGGGAAAAGAACCGCTCCACGGCCTGCCACACGGCTAAGCAAAGCCTGCTTAGGCCCGGATCCGTTTAACATCCGGCACTGAAAACCACTGACCTGAAGAGCTTCTCAACAGCTCAGGCCACTTGACCTGCCGAGAATCCATGGAGACTGGGGCCGAGCGCCAGCATCCACTAAACATGCTTCACACATAAGCAAAATAAAACCGGCAGGAGACCTCTACCAGAACCAGAGACCCCTCCTCAGTGCCTCTCTGCAGCTCTGCGGGACAAGGAATCGCCGGCGATAGTTGAGGAGGGGATTCCCCTGCCTCTCCCCACCGATGCTGCTAGGGAACTGAAAATGGCCGCCATTTCAGTGCTGACGGGGAAAGCCTCAGTGCTAGACCCCGTCATCCACGAGGCTCGATCTTCCAGCAGCAAATCCTGAAACCCCATACTGCTTTTTCCGCACATGCATGCTGTTCCTCCTCGCACCCGCAGCACCACCAGCACCTCAGCAGCATGGAGCCAACGCCCGGTCTCCTCTGTAGGCAGAGACGTTGCTGAAAAACCTCATCACTAAGCTCCCCAAGCTGCTAAGGTAGCTCCCCCACTGGAACCCCAATGCTGCACAAATTCCTCTAACTAGTTCTTGTTCTCTTTTTCTTTTTTAATTTGTTTTTTACTCTCTGAGAACATAGAAAGACACATAGAAGCCAATATTTTCCTTCGGTGCAGATGTTCAGGTTCCAGGAGCGCAGGCCGCATGGCAGATCAGAAAAGAGCCAGACCACTGGCTATATCCATCTCATTTCACCAAACTTTAGTGACCCAGCCCAGGACAAGCTGTATAAAAGGGTCACCCCTGCTCCACTGGGCTTGTAGGGCAGAACTGCCAGCGGGATCCATCGCTGTCTCACGGGGGACGAGGGATCTGGACCACCAGATGTCCACCCCACAGATCTCCGGACCGAGCTAACAGAAGGGTCACCAACTCCCTGCTCGTCCGCCTCAAACCAGGGGGGATGTCCCCACCAGGACCTCACAATCCCCTGGGGGGATCCAGAAATTTTCTGTCTTTTAATCTTTTTTTTTTCTCTCTCTCCAGACTGCAGGTTTTACACCATCTACTGGAGAGAGAGAAATATCGAAGGACTGGGTTACATACGGTGTCTGTGAGACTCTCTGTCTCCATCTGCTGGCAGGGAAGCAAAACCCAGGAGTCTGGACTGATCCGGGTACATACAGGGAAGTGCTGTGCACCACATGGTAGGAAACCTATAGTGACGGAACAGCACAGAACTGCCAATAATAGAGAGGGATGAGTGTGCTGCACAGACTGCAGATCAGGGAGAGTCTGTGAGGGTTCACGACATTGTGCAGAGAAAGGGTGTGTTCAGTCAAGACAGACTGAATATCTAGACGAGCAGGGGTGCACAAACTATACCATGGCTGTGACAGAGGTGTGCCAGCTCCCCATTTTGTCTACGCAATAAGAGAGAGCTGGCATAACATTAACCTTTGTTTGGACCCTGGATCAGCAAGCAGCACCATCTGCCAATGACTGCTTGCATGTTTCTTTTTTCCTACTATAGCTTTCTTACCTGCAGAGGTTGCCCTGCTGGGTGGGGGCTTCGAGCACTGGGGCTGTATTTGTAGGGAGGAACTGCACGGGGAGGTGGGACAGTGACCGCTGTTCGAGGGACAAGGTTCTGAGTAGCAGTGGTGACCCCTGAGAACAGAAGAAGAAAACGTAAGTACCTATGTCCCACAGCGGCATGGAAGAGCAGCGGGCTGCAAACCAGGGTTCAGATCCTGGCCAAGTCGCTTCAACCTCCACTGCCCCAAGTACAGATTTAAGACTGCGAGCCTGAGAGGCTAGTAAGACGCATTCACTAGAGCTCCAGGTGCCATCCCTCTAAATTTGCAGATTTAATAACTTTATTGCTGTTGGCTTACTTTACTAAACTCTCAGTGGTTGCAGCTAAGTTCCAAGCAATCAGCAGTAAGCAATTTGAACGGACGATATGACCACAAAACTTGCTCGTAAAGAGAAGGATAAAAGATTGTGAGCCTTCTGGGGATAGGGAAATATGCAAAGTACCTGAATGTAATTGGCTTTTAAATGTCTGAAAGGTGGAATATAAATCATCAGAACATAAGAACTTTCCATGCTGGGTCAGACCAAGGGTCCATCAAGCCCAGCATCCTGTTTCCAACAGTGGCCAATCCAGGCCATAAGAACCTGGCAAGTACCCAAACACTAAGAAGATCCCATGCTACTGATGCAATTAATAGCAGTGGCTATTCCCTAAGTAAACTTGAATAAAGGAAAATTGGTTCTTACCTGCTAATTTTCATTTCTGTAATACCACAGATCAGCCAAGACCAGTGGGTTATTCAGCCCTTCCAGCAGATGGAGAGAGAACAAAACTTTGAGGCCCTGCTTCTTAACTGAGTGCGCCACCTACAGTCCCTCACTATTGACCTGTACCCAAGCCAAGATACTTTAGAAACCCATTCACACAGGCATGGATACCCCTGAACTATAAACCTTGTTCATCAAGAACCAAACAAGACAAGGAAGTGAATCCCGTAACTGCCCTCTAAGAGAAAAAGTCTTTATTAAACAGAAAAATTTCTCTATTAAGCAGCAAAACTTGGCAGAAAATCAGTCTTCTGGCATCAAACGGGAGGGCCTCTGAACTAATCTGTGGTATTACAGGAATGAAAATTAGCAGGTAAGAACCAATTTTCCTTTCTTGAACATACCCAGATCAGTCCAGACCAGTGGGATGTACCCAAGCACCCCTAAACCAGGCAGGCCCCCGAAAGACCTGCACACAGGACACTCTCCCCGAAGGACGGCTCATCCTGTGCCCTGACATTCAGACGATAATGCCTGGTAAAGGTATGGATTGAGGACCACACTGCTGTCCTACAAATCTCCTGTGGCAACAGAAGTTGACACTCAGCCCAGGAAACAGCCTGCGCCCTAGTGGAATGTGCCTGCAAACCAACAGGAATTTGTCATCCCTTACAGATTCATTTATGTATTTATTTGTTTTTGATTTTTATATACCGCGGTTCCTATATGAGATACAGATCGCCTCGGTTTACAATAAACAGAAAACTTTGCTCAAAGGCAGTACATAAAACAGTAGAATATTAAACTAGTACAGCTGGTACAACTGGTACAACGAAAATTAGAGCTGATACAATAGGTATATAAAACTTGTGGAAAAGGCATTGGGAGCAGACAGAGGAGTTGGAGGTAATGTACAGGAAGAAACAGTGAAACCGGTCTGGACGACCGCCTCGTATGATTGATGAACAATCAACAAGAAACAGGAGACAAATGCGGGACAAATAAATATGCTTCATGGAATCGGAAGGGATTAGCATCGAGAACATAAGGAAGAGGGGATGGAAGAGATGGGAAGGGCGAGACTGTTGTTAAAAACCAGGGCAAAGATTAAGTGTCAGGGAAAGCTTGGAGGAAGAGCCAAGTCTTAAGATTTTTTTTGAAGGTCGAGTGGCAAGGTTCCAGTCGTAGGTCAGGGGGGCGAGCATTCCATTGGTGAGGGCCAGCTGTAGATAGAGCCCGCTTTTTTCTTGAAGTTTTCGCTGGTGGGGCATAAAGTGTGCCTTTGTATGCACTTCTGATGGGTCTGGCTGACGTGTGAGGTCTAAGTTGGGTGCTTAAAATGAGTGGCGAGAGGTTGTGCGTTGCTTTATGTATGATTGTGAGCACTTTGAATAGAATCCTGTATTTGACGGGCAGCCAGTGAAGAGTACGTAAGATGGGGGTGATGTGATCTCTTTTATTGGTGTTAGTGAGGATTCTGGCGGCGGCGTTCTGTACCATCTGTAGTGGTTTGATGGAGTTGGTAGGGATGCCGAGCAAGAGGGAGTTACATTAATCAGTCTTGGATAGGATGATAGATTGTAGCACAAGACGGAAATCGTTGAAGTGAAGGAGTGGTTTAAGCTTTCTGAGGACTTGCAATTTGTAAAAGCATTCCTTAGTGGTGTTATTTATACATTTTTTTAGGTTTAGCTGGTTGTCTAGCCAGGTTCCTAGGTCCTTGACAGCGGGTGGAAGGATTGGGATAGGGGTTGTGGGTTGGGAGGACCTTGGAAGGTTGAGCCGGATGTAAGTGTCGTCATGAGAGATGATGAGCATCTCAGTTTTGTTGGAATTGAGAACTAGGTTGAGACTGGCGAGTAAGTCCTTAATTGACTGCAGACAGACATTCCAATGCGCCAAGGTTTTGTGAAGGGAATCTGTAATTGGGATGAGAACTGAACATCGTCCGCGTAGAGGTAGTGAGTTAACTTAAGATTACTGAGTAACTGGCAGAGTGGGAGAAGGTATATATTGAAAAGAGTGAGAGAGAGGGAAGATCCTTGGGGGACACCTTGGTCTGAGCGGACGGGAGGAGAGTCCTCATTGTTTATCCTAACTTTAAAGAACCTGTTGCCTAAGAAGGACTTAAACCAGCTGAGGGCAGCTCCCTTGATGCCAATGTTTGCAAGTCGTTCTAAAAGAATTGTGTGTTTTACTGTATCAAAAGCTGCAGATAGGTCTAATAGAACAAGAAGGTAGGATTAACTGTTATCCAGATTCATGAGGATGGTGTCTGTGAGTAATAATAGGAGAGATTCGGTGATCAGAGATTTGCAGAATCCGTACTGAGTCGGGGCGAGTATGTTGTTTTCTTCCAGATATTCCGAAAGCTGTTTGTTAACTATTTTCTCCATCAGTTTTGCCATCAGAAGCAAGTTGGCAATGGGGCGGAAGTTGGCTGGGTCCGTAGGTGACAAGTTTGGTTTTTTTTTTTAATAGAGGTTTGAGAATTGCAGGCTTTAGCTGGTTTGGTACTAGGCCCTGGCTTAGGGAGATATTTATGATTTCTGAGATAGGTTTGGAAATAGTGTTCGGGATGGAGATGAGAAGGTTCGTCAGTAGTGGGTCCGAGGGCTGAGAGGAAGGTTTGAGTTTCTTGAGAATATTTACTATCTCCAGCGAGGAAGTGGGCTCGAAGGATTCCAGACTTGCAGTAGGTTGAGGCAGGATCACAAACGCAGAGATAGGCGGGGGATTGAGAGTTGAGAGCGGATCGGTCAGGGTGGTGATTTTTTTCTGGAAGTAATTGGCCAGTTCACTGGCTTTGTTGAGAGCTTGGTTGTCTGGGATGATGGGAGGGGGGGGGGGGGGGGCGGGGGAGAAGGTTTGGTGAGAGATGAAACATAGGAAAATAGTGCCTTAGAATCAAAGATGAAGTTGTGAATTTTTTTCGAGTAGAAATCTTTCTTTGTTCTGAGGATGGCGTTTCTGTAGATGTTAAGGAGGGATTTGTAGGTAGCTTGCGTCGTGGTGGAGGGGTTTTTTCTCCACCTTTGTTCTCTTCTTCTTAGTTCTTGTTTGAGAGCTTTTAGCTCTGGTGTGAACCAAGGTTTCCTGCTGTCTGGGGAGGGTTGTAGCACTTTGGTAGTGGATGGGCAGAATTGGTCTGCTATTTTGGTGGTGATATTGATCCATGAAGTGGTAGCTGCGCTTGCGTCTGAGAGGTCTAGGTGCGATAATTCCTTTGAGAGCTGCTCGCTGAGAAGGTCTGGAGAGCAGAGTTTCCTGTACTGGATGGAGGTTTTAGGGTAGGATAGAGGTGGCTGCTCTTTGATTTCTAGGGCTGTGGAGATGATCCGGTGGTCCGACCAGGGGACTGGGGAGCAGGTGGGATTGGAGACAATGGTGATGTTATCATTGATGAAGATGAGGTCCAATGTGTGGCCTGCTTTGTGCGTGGAGCTGTTTATAATTTGACTGAAACCCATATGACTAAGCGAGGAGAGAAAGGTTTCGCAGTTGTGGGATCGGGGGGAGGCGTCAACATGTAAGTTAAAGCCTCCCAGGATTATGGCTGGTTTGTCAGCGTTAATATGTTTGGCTAAGAGCTCGATCAAGGGAGAGGGGTCTGATTCTAGGGGTCCTGGAGGGGAGTATATGAGGCAGATTTGAAGAAGGAGAATTCCAGCTTTGTTGTTGAATTAGTAGGTTGGAGGGTTAAGCCAAAACCTTTTTTTGCGGCTAGGAGGAGGCCTCCACCTCTTTTTTTAGGTCTGGGGACTGAAAAGAAGTCGTAAGATTGAGTGGGGAGTTGATTCAGTAGAACTGTGTCGGTGGGTTTAAGCCACGTTTCCGTGATTGCACAGATGTCTGGGTTAACATCAATCAGATAGTCATTGAGAATATGGGTTTTTTTAGAGAGCGACTGAGCATTGAAAAGGGTTAGAGTGAAGAGTGAGAGACCAAGAAATTGAGTGAGTGGAGAGATCATTATAGGGATAAGCCTTTGTTGACGTGTGGTAGTTGGAGATGTAGGTTTCGTATGGATTCTGAAATTGTTCCTGATGATAGGGATAGCGAATGGGTGCATTTTGCCACAGAAGGTGGGGATAGTGCGAAAATTGTGGTGAAGGATCCTGTAGTGGGGATGGCCGCACTAGAACCAAAGTAGGGCTGGGGGGAGATGTAAGATGAGAAGGACGGGATCCTGAAGAGCGGAGAAAAGTCAGAGACTGAGTCTGAATCTTAGTTCAATGTGGGCTGTTAGGGCGTTTGGAGTCGAGTAGAGTAGCGTAGAGGTCTTGGAACTGTGGAGGATGAAATATGTGTAGCTTGTAACGTCTGCAGGGCACGTGGGCGGCTTAAGAGACCTTGGTGGTGTACGTGAGACTGAGGGTGGCTTACCCTGGTAGGCTCGAGGGTCTGTTGAGTAGCCTAGTCTCCCGGTTTCCAGGTCTTGGTTTTTCTGATGATGGTGGGTTAAAATGATCGCAGGTAGGGGAGGCTAGTGATATGTGGATTGATCAATGGAGAATTGTATAGAGCGCCTGGTGTCCGTGGTGGCTGGGGCAAGAAGAGGGAAGGTTTGGAGGCAGCCCTACGGTGCTGCATGAAGGGGCACACAAAGGGGCCTGCCCCTTTGTCGCGCTCCTTCGGCACGCGGTGCCTAGGAGCATCGCTGGATTTAAAGACCAATCGGGGCTGTCCCCCGATTGGATGCTCGGTGTCGGTGTCTGCGCACTGGATTGGTTGCCAGTGAAGGGAGGAGGAAGCCCAGATCGGAGGAGTCGGCGGGGGGAGGCAGGGGTTGCCTCGTAGTCAACGCTGACGGCGGCCGAGGGTAAGTGAAAGTTAACAGGCCTTACCCCGGCGGGTCTCCGGTGCCGATCGCGCAGGCCCTGCTTTCCCCTCTGAAGGCTCTGCAGGCTCCATTTCCTCCTGGAGAAAGGGCTCTGCCTAGGAGCGTCGCTGGATTTAACAACCAATTGGGGCTGTCCCATGATTGGATGCTCGGTGTCGGCGTCTGCGCACTGGATTGGTTGCTGGTGAAGGGAGGAGGAAGCCCAGATCAGAGGAGTCCGGCGGGGGGAGGCAGGGGTTGCCTCGTGGCCGACGCTGGCGGGTTTTCTTCTGATGTAAGCCAAACAAATGGCCTCCCTAAGCCAACAAGATATGGTAGCCTTAGAGGCTTTGTCCCCTTTCTTCAGTCCACTGCAGAGGAAAAACAGATGATCTGAGTGACAAAAAGCATCAGTAACCTACAAATACTGAAGTAGCATCCACCGCACATCCAGAAGATGTAATTCTCTATCCTGAGGAGAATCTTTCGACTACTCTAGAAAACCCGGAAGATCTACCATCTGATTAACATGAAAGGCAGACACCACCTTAGGAACAAAGGAAGGTGCTGTTCCCAATGAGATTCCATTCCCAGAAATCCGCAAAAACAGATCCCTACATGTCAGAGCCTGAAGTTCCAAAATCCTTCGAGCTGAACAAATAGCTACCAAAAAGACCACTTTCAGAGTCAAATCCTTCAGGGTAGCCCTTCTCAAGGGTTCAAAGGGGGGTCTGCAAAGGACACGAAGTACTAGGTTGAGACTCCAAGCCGGGCAGATCTTTCGCACCGGAGGACATAACAGCTTAGCCCCTTTGAGGAACCTTATCACAACCAAACCTGCCTCTAAGCGCGCCCAACACAGCCACCTGCACATGAACCGAGTTGTAAGCCAAACCCTTGGACAACCCCTGCTGCAGGAAATCCAGCACATGTGATACCTCCACAGCCAGAGGATCTAGACAACGCTGAAGACACCAAACTTCAAACAGTTTCCAGACCCTAATATATGCCATAGATGTCGCTGGTCTTCTTGCTTGAAGAAGAGTGGAGATGACCTGTTCAGAGTAACCCTTCAATCGAAGTCTCCGCCTCTCAAAAGCCAAGCCGCAAGACAAAAGCGATCCTCCCTATCCGAAAATATGAGACCCTGACGCAACAGGTCTGGAAGATGTCAGACAGAGGACCTTCCACTGCAATTTGCACCAGATCTGCGAACCACAGTCTCCGCGGCCACTCCGGTGCCACTAGAACCACGCTCCTGGGATGTGATTCTATGCACCTGAGGACCCTTCCTATGAGGGGTCAAGGAGGAAAACTTTACAGAAGAATTCCCATCTTGGAGTTGAGCGGTGTCGCCATAAAATCGAATTGGGGAGTGCCCCACCTCGCACAGATGTGGTTCCACGCCTCCGGGGACAACTCCCACTCCCCAGAATCCAATTGCTGCTTGCTGAGGATGTCCACCTGCACGTTGTCTAATTCTGCTACATGCAATGTAGCTAGGCCTTTGAGATGATGCTCTGCCCAGGCAAATAATCTCTGGGCCTCCAACACCACTGCATGACTCTTCGTGCCACCCTGCCGATTGGGACCACCTTCATCTCGAGATGATAGATGGACCAGAATGTCTCCTCCGGTTGCCACAGACATTGCGCTGACCGGCCCAGGCACATCGCTCCCCAGCCGGAGAGGTTTGTGTCAGTGGAGATCACCACCCACTCCGGAGGCTCCAGGTTCATCCCCTTCTCTAAATTGGGACAAGACAGCCACCACGAGAGACTGGACCTGGACTCCCGAAGCAGAGGCAAGGGAAGATGAAACTCCTCCAAGCAGGGACACCACCTGGACAACAGCGTGTGTTGCAATGGTCTCATGTGTGCGAACGCCCATGGGACCAAGATCAACGTGGATGCCATGGACCCCAGGACCTGTAAATAATCCCACATTTTGGGCACCTCCAAATGAAGAAGATGCTAGATCTGAGACTGTAACTTCAACAACTGGTCAGCTGCCAGGAAAACCTGCCTCATTGAGTGTCGAAGTGGGCCCCTAAGTAAATCTGTGACTGAGTTGGCTCCAACTGACTCTTGTGCATGTTGATAACCCAACTGAGAGATTGTAAGACGGATATCACTCTTTAGATGGACTTCTTGCATTCCTCTCTGGACTTCACTCGAACCAACCAATTGTCCAGATACGGGTGGACCCAAATTCCCTCCCGGCGAAGAGCCGCAGCCACCACCACCATCAGCATGGTGAATGTGTGGGGTGCCGTCGCCAAGCTGAACGGGAGGGCTCTGATCAGAAAATGTTGACAACACTGAAGCGAATAAACTTCTGATGTTCCTGTCGAATGGGGGTGTACAAGTACATTTCTGTCAGATCTAGGGAGGTGAGAAATTCTCTTTTGCAGACTGCTGCCAACACGGTACGCAGCATCTCCATGTGAAAGCACGGAACCCAAAGGAACCGACTCACTTTCTGCAAATCGAGAATGGGCCGAAAAGAGCCCTCCTTTTTCGGCACCACAAAGTAAACCGAATACCTTCCCTGCCCTACTCCTCCAGAGGGACATGAACAATGGCCATTAGGCGAGCAGCCTTTGCAGCATCCCAAACACTGCCTCCCGCCTGATGCAAGAGACCATGTGGGACTCCCAAGGTGGGCACAAAAAATCTAGAGCGTAGCCCTCTCAAATCATCTCCAGCACCCAATGGTCCGAAGTAATCTTTTCCCACTCTTCGTAGAAGCTGGACAATCTGCCTCCTACAGCTTTTACGGAGGAGAGGGACCATTGGCTTCATTCGGCTGATTTTCTGCTCCCAGGGCCCTGCTTGACACTGTCTCTGCCCGACCTGCACACTCCATGAAAGGACTATAGGTGCCAGAACAAAATAGACGGGAAACCCGAAAATGAGCCCGAAAATGAAACACCTTCTAACTGGGCTTCCTGTCCTCCAGCAATCTATTCCCCTTGGACTCCCCCAGGACCTTCATCATAATTGCATATTTTGTAAACCGTTATGATGGCTCTACCGAATAACAGTATATAAAACTCTACAAATCAACTGATCCAGGTCCACTCCAAATAACAGCTTCCCCTTAAAGGGAAGATTACAGAGCTGGACCTTGGACGATAAATCAGCCGACCGGTTACGAAACCACAGCAGCCTACAAGCCGCTACCGAGACCACCAAGCAGCGAGCTGACATATGGACCAAATCATACAAAGCATCTGCCATGTAGGCTATGCCTGCCTCTAGACGTGCTGCGAATGTCGGCATCAGGCCTTTCTGAACCCAACAGAGACAGGCCCTTTGCATTAAACTGGCATAGACAGCTGCCTGAAGACTCAACACTGAGACCTCAACCATCCATTTAAGTTGCACCTCCAGCTTACAATCCTGGACATCCTTCAGGGCCGCTGTCCCAGCCACCGGGATCATAGTCTTCTTGGTTACTGCCGAGATGACCACGTGCACCTTCAGGATCCTCAGCAATTCCAGGGAGTCCTCCATTAAGGGATAAAGCTTGGCCATCGCTCTGCCCACCTTCAGGCCAGCATCTGGGGAGTCCCACTCCCGGTTCACCAGCTTTCGGATCTTCTTGGGCAATGGAAAAATGCTAGAGGGTCTCCCCTCAGCCCATCCAGGACTGGGTTAACATCCTGATTATCTGACTCTTCCTGAGTGACCTTCACTCATAATTCCTCCAGCACCTGTGTGATGAGGGGGCGCAGTTATCCCTTTTAAACAGATGCATTACCTATGGATCATCTCCCTCTAGGACCGGGAATTCGTCAGGATCAGGGTCATTTTATTTTATTTATTTTATTTATTTATTTAATTTTATATACCGGCAACCGTTTGCACATCGTGCCGGTTTACAGATAACTTAAAACAAGGATATATATAGGCAAAGCCTTTACAAGGAACATTGTGTAACCTAGAACATAGTAACAGATCAATAACTAAATAAATAGGGGAGGGAGGGGAGGGGGTGGTCGAGACAAAGGGGGGGGCAGGGGGGGTGAAGACGGAAACGTGAGGAGAAAATATGTACAGGGAAACAATGAACAAGTGGTATGTACATAGGTTGTGTGCAATATTTGAAAATGCGCAAGGGCAACAGTGAAAGGGGTAAGAAGATATGTACGGTGCTAATAAGAGATAGATTATTGTGTGCATGGGTCAGCGGCGCATCCAGGTCAGCTCCTGCATAAAGGGGGTCCAATTGGGACTGATCCGAGTCCTCACCATCTCTGGGACCAGCCTCTGCAGCCGCACGGTGCAAACCCAGGCACTGAAGAATATCGTTAGCCCTCCGAGAAGCCACTTTAGACTTTTTAGCCGTGGGGGCCCGCGGGCAATCCCCTGCCTAGCTTCTTCCTCCACTTCTCCTAGCCAGCTAGGCCTTATGGAGAAGGAGAATAACATCCAGGGAAAAATCTCCCTATTCATCTCCCCGATCCCGGGGGTCTGTCAGCCGCCTCACCCTCCCTTTCTGAGGAATCCTGCCTGACCAGGGAAAGTGGGGGAAGAATCACCTGACCGCCCTGCCATCTCCTGCACTGCCTCCCTGGCGGCAATGGATACAGACTCTGCTGACCTCCTGCTGCGATTTCCTGAGCAGCTCAAGGGGCCTTCCTACCCCAAAACTCATTCCGGGCAGAGGGAACACGAGATCAGACCCACTGCCACTGCGCCACACACGCAGCAGGCGGCCATTTTAGTCTTTGGCGCCATGTCTCCCGATCACACCCTGCAACGCTCCCCCATGAGGCCTCCTGTGTGGCGATGCGCGCTGGACTTGCCGCTGGGAATGGATGCAATCCTCACCAGGGAGTTCCCAGGAATGCTGACAAGAGCACAGGACTACACAAAGAACGAGGTACTGCGGTTCCTTCCCGGCACTAGCATCGCAATTGACCCCTGGAGCCCCGGGTTAACAGCCAGGCGACTGCCGCGCAGTCCTGCACCTTCTGGCCCTGGCAGACAGCTCCCACTGACTAGGTCCTCCCCGCTGAAGTTCCTGCTAAGCTCTGCTCTTCTGCTTCTTGATTGCTACTGTTTTTTGTTTGGTTTTTTTTTAAACAAGGAACTTAAAGAAACTTTATTAAGCGGGTACTTCCCTGTCCAGAGGAAGAAGGCTGAGAGGGAGGCTCGGAGGGTCAAAGGAGCCAGGACCCCTGGTTATAGGACCGTACGGTATACTGCGGGCAAACCCAATCAGGGGTATCCAACCCCCCAGTGGCCCGGCTCCACCTCAGGCAGCGTCCGTGAGCTGGAACCTAAAACTACTATAAAACAAAAAATCTTTTTCCTTTTTTTTTGTTCTTGTTTTAATTAACAGCCTGAAGGTGCAGTTCTACCATATGCGGGAGTCAGAAAAGTACTGAGGTCCTGCAGGTGGCACCCTCAGTTAAGAAGCAGGGCCTCAAAGTTTTGTTCTCTGACTCCATCTGCTGGAAGGCATGAATAACCCACTGGGGTCTGGACTGATCTGGGTATGTTCAGGAATAGCCGTTAATGGACTTCTCCTCCAAGAACTTATCCAAACCTTTTTTGAACCCAGCTACACTAACTGCACTAACCACATCCTCTGGCAACAAATTCCAGAGCTTACGGTACTTGTGCGTTGAGTGAAAAATAATGCACAACTCTGTCTGCATCAAAGACAGTGAGGGTTAAGAGGTGCAAGGATTTTACTAGCATGTTAACAAAGGCTGTGCAAACTACATTTCAATTCTACTGTCAGGAGGATAAGTGAAAAGCTAGAGGTACTGGATAGGCTCATTCAGCCCCCTGCTATTGGAGAGCAGCTCTTTACAGTCACTTTTTTTTTTTTTTTTTGCAAAATAATTTTTTTATTGAGTCAAGGGTTATAAACAAACAGCGTTTCACCACAACTCAGCATTTGCTTAAAGGCAGAAAAACAACAGTGGTAACATTGCAAAATCCCCATTTTCGGAACTCGAAACAGGAAGGCTTGTTTAGCACTCAACCCTTGACCCCCGTTTTCATTTTCCACGTCTGCAAACCCCAATCCAAAAACCTCGCCCCCCCATCCCATCCCTTCCCTACCAGCTACCTCCACCCAGGGTGTGGTACTTCACCCTCGGCGGCCCCCCCAAAACCTTCACCCCCGCCCCGTACCCACACTCACACATCCTCACTCTCTCCCCCCTCCTCCCAGCCACCAATCCCCGAACCCGAAATACAGTCCCTTTCTTACCCCCTCTTTGTGTAGTGCTCAGCAGGCCCCGGGAGCCCTGAGTGTTGGCAGATGGTGCCAGATGACGCAACGCTGGTCGCGGCCCACCCTGGCGCATTAGGTTTGGCATTCCCTGGAAGCCCGCTACAAAACAAGCAGAAAACAAAATCAGAAGATATAGAGCAATGGAAAGAGGAAGCAATAAAGAGGAAAACAAGCAGAGAGAGAAAGAATAAAGTCAAGCATAGGCACAGAGAACTATCCTCAGTATCACAGATGCGGCTGTTACAATCCTTAACCAATAAGTCTGATATTTTGGATGCAGCTCCAACATTGCTCTCTGCTTCAGTGCAAGAGGTAACGGGGAACTGGAGTCGGACAGCAATCAACAAGGGCCCTGACTCTGACGGCCTGGGAAACTGGTAAGTATGGGGGAGACCTGTATGGCGCGGCAGAAACTACCATAAGCTTGTTGGGCAGACTGGATGGACCATTTGGTCCTTTTCTGCTGTCATACTCTCTGTTTCTATTTCTATAAACTTTGATATTCTTCCCGAATGGCTTTATGCGGATAGACTACCATCAAGTCCAGCGAGGCCCGAAAAACTCCACTCGAGAAACTGCTGCTATCACCATCTGCAACGTTTCCATACGAAAAAACGTACTTGCAGTATCACATTTCACCTTTTGCAGATCGAGGATAGGATGAAAGGCTCCTTCCTTTTTTGGCACAATACAGTAAATTAAGTACCTCCAGCAACCGCCCTCCCTGCCCGCTACCAGTACTATCATGCCAGCAACTGAAGGCGACACATGCCCGTAATCGCTGCTTGCTTGCCTCGGACACTGCAATGAGACGCCATGAAAGCTTCCATGATGGGGCAAAAAGATTCTAAAGCATAGCCATCTCTTATTACCTCTAGGACCCATTGGTCTGAGGTAATCCTGGTCCACTCGTCATAAACCTGTGATAGACGGCCTTTCACTGCCATCTCGAGAGAGTGCACCAGCTTTACTGCCGCCGGCCCCCTGCTCAGAGCCCTCTCAGGGAATCTACAGGTGCCTCAAAAGGACTGCTGCCTACCGGACCCCTGGTTCTGCTCCAAAGACAGAGCAGAACCCTTATTGGGAAGAAAACCGCCGAACCTCCCGAAACCTAGAGTGAGGCGGAAGAGACTTCCTGATTGTCATCTTACACTCCAGTTGGAAAATCGCTGTGGGCACCATCTTGTCTGCACACGAGCAGGCTTGCTGCAGAAAGCACGTGATCGCAGCGCGCAGGAGAGGAGAGGAACACGGCCCAGTGCAGCCTCTGGCTCCCTGAGCAACCCGAAGCCACGAACAGAGGAGCTACACTGCTCCCTGCCCCGATGATCAAACCAGAAACAGCCCGAGCGGCTGCTACTGAAAGGAAAATGTAACTTTTTATTTCTTCAAAGGAACAACAGCCACAGCAAACAAAAAAAGGAAACTTCCCTGCTGCTGACAACACCTTCAGGGAATAAGAGGATCCCTAGCTCCCAGACACCTGGATCTGCTGCGGGCTAAAGCTGATCAGGGATCACCTACCCCCCCGCTCACCCGGCTCAACCTGAGGGATGGCCCAGGAAGGAACCTAACACCTCAGGGAGCCTCTTCTAACTTCTCTTCTTCTGTCTCTTCTTTCTTTCTTCTTAACTGCAGGTTTGCACCTCTACCATCTGCTGGAGACAGAAATCCTGCTCAGTTATGTAGCAGCGCCTCAAGGTTTTAGTTCTCTGCCTCCATCTGCTGGTGCGGATGCAAAACCCACTTGTCTGATCTGATCTAGGATACAAACAGGAACAAAACACAGGGTATTCCCCTTGCCACATTCACTCACCCTGAGGTCTTGCCCCCTGTTGCCAGCGTGGGTTCGGCCTTATTTGAGCCATCTGGTTGGGTGCATAGTACGAAGGTCTGCTTTGAGCCTGCATGAAAAAGAAAGAGCATGTCCTCCGGAGTTCTTCTGCATGCACAGGTAATGGGCAGCCTACCCCCCTGCAGAAGAGCCACACACCTGAGGCACTGCTGGCATGAAATATCCTGCGGCGGCTGCCGGCTGGAACTGGCTGATGAGGCTACTTGCAGGCAGGGCTCTCATGCCTGCAATGCGCTGCATGTACTGATTGGTGAGATGTGCCTTTCGCTCCTCCTTCCTTTGTGCCAGAGCCACATAGAGGGGTTTAGAACCCACAATGCGCCCATTCATCTCCGTGACCGCTTTGGTGGCCTCCTCCGGTGAGGAGAAACAGACAAACCCAAAGCCTTTACTGCGCCCATCCTCTAACATCACCTGCAGTAAGGAGAGTGTGTCAGAGCCCATCATCACCGTGCAAGGGAAGCAGGCGCAGCGCTACAGCAATGGGTAGCAGGGTCCAGGCAAAGAATCACAAAGGAGTGCTGGCAGCATTTTAGCTCTGAACTCATGGCTGGAGGTTTGAGGATTGGCTTTGATGTTACCTTGGCACTGGTAATAGATCCAAATGGAGAAAACTCTTTCCTCAATTTCTCATCATCAATGGTGTCATCCAGGTTCTTAATATAAAGATTCACTCCCTGAAATAAGAGGCACAGTCTCAGGGAGAGGCAGGAAGAAGAAAGGGAATAGAACAAGAGGCAACAGGGCATGGGAGGTGGGAGAGATGTCAACGTCAATTAGGAGGGCCCACTCTACAAACTGGCAAATGTTTTATGACCTTGGTAGGTCCAATGTGGCTATGCAAGTGGATACACAGCTCCTCCCTCCCCTGCAGGCTAGAGCACACACACACACACACACACACAGACACACACACAGAGACACACACACACACACACAGACACACACACACACACACACACACAGACACACACACACACACACACAGACACACACACACACAGACACACACACAGAGACACACACACAGACACACACACAGAGACACACACACACACAGACACACACACACACAGAGACACACACACAGAGACACACACACACACAGAAATTACTTGATAATTTCATTTTCCTTAGTGTAGACAGATGGACTCAGGACCAATGGGTTATGTGCTCCCCTGCCAGCAGACAGAGACGGAGTCAGGTTTCAAAGCTGCATGCTAGATATCTCCTCTGCTTTCGATACCATCAGCCATCAGCCATAAAATTCTACTAAATAGATTCACAGAAATTGGCATAACTGGCACCGCCCTCCTCTGGTTTAAATCTTACCTAAATAATAGACATTACAAAGTCAAAATAGGAAATAGTGAATCCGAACCCATCCAATTAACAAGAGGCGTACCACAAGGCTCTTCCCTATCCTCCACCCTCTTCAACATCTACATGTTGCACCTTTGCCATCTGCTATCTAATCTTGGACTCACTTATTTTATCTACACTGTCGATGTCCAAATTCTAATCCCTATCACGGAATCTGTCCCCAAATCCCTTCAATTATGGGAAAACTGCCTCACTTCTCTAATCTCAACCTCGCCCTCAATACCTCCAAAACAGAACTCCTACTTATTTCCTATAATCATTCTATCAAACCCCTCCCTATCACCATCGCCAATCCCCCCACACCCCAAATCCTACACCAGTTAAGAGACCTTGGTGTCATCCTAGACAGCCAACTTAAAAAATGTCATTAATTCCACCTTGAAAGACTGCTACTTCAAAAGGAAAATTGGTTCTTACCTGCTAATTTTCGTTCCTGTAGTACCACGGATCAGTCCAGACCGTGAGTTGCGCCTCCTGACCAGCAGATGGAGACAGATAAAAACTGAAAAGGGTATCCTATATCAGGACAGAGCCTACCCTGCATTCCTTCAGAATAAACCTTATCAAAGCAGAGAAATACAAGATAACAGGAATAAGATCAAGCAATTCACAATTAACTGGAAATTTGAACAATTATATCGAATAGATATGTTCAGTGCCTGCCAACAGTATGCAAATGAAACAATTCAAAACCCTATAAAATCCACTCTTACATATATATCTATCGAATATATACTTCCGGTGCCTGAAATTTCTGAGAGGAAGCAACAATATGCAAAATGCTGTGAATGAAGGAACTTCGAGCAGACAAATCAGAGAGAAATGCAGCCAGGGTGAGAGTCTGGACTGATCCATGGTACTACAGGAACGAAAATTAGCAGGTAAGAACCAATTTTCCTTTCCCTGTATGTACCCGGATCAGTCCAGACAGTGGGATGTACCAAAGCTTCCCTAAAATAGGGTGGGACCAAGAAAATCCCGCTCGAAGGACCTGCCCGCCGAAGGAGCCAAACACTGGCGCCTGGACATCTAGATTATAACGGCGAGCAAAGGCATGCAGAAACTTCCAGGTAGGTGCTCCGCCTATGTCCTGTGATGAGATGAACCGACACTCCGCCCAAGAGATAGGCCACAAACGCAAAGAATAGGCCTTCAAGCCCTCCGAAACCGACAGACTCCTACCAAAATATGGTGACGCAAACGCCACACCTTTAGCCCTCTAGCAATAGACGAGGATCAATAACATTATAGTAGAGACCCGTTTACATCCAGTCTCCGGAATCATCCGCCCGGCGCACTGGCAAAATCCTCTGGAGAAAAAAACCGGAAGCTCCACGGAGCGATTCCCATGGAACAAGGACACAACTTTCGGTAAGAAGGACGGTACTGTATTGAAGGAAAAACACCTGAACCAGAAAAACACAGAAAAGGCACCCCCGGGACAAGCTGGTAGCTCGGGCATTTTTCAGGCCGAGCAAATAGAGACAAGGAATATCGACTTGGGAGTGAGAGCTTTAAGAGTAGTCCGCCGGAGAACCTCGAAAAGCGCCTCGCAAATCACTCAAAGCCCCACAGTAAGGCTCCACGACGGACAAGAAGCCCGGACTGGCGTGTTCAAATGTTTGGTACCTTTGAGGAAGCGGAAAATATCCGGATGGACTGCCGCAGCGTAACCATCGACCCTCCAAAATAGGGAACCGTGAGCTGAGAACCGCACACGCAAGAAAACGGAAAGACAAACCTTTCAAGAGACCATTCAGAGAAAGACGAGAACTGGGAACACCGGAGCCTCGCGCGCCAGACACTGCACACATAATCGCAAAACAACTCCAGACACGGCAGAAAGATTCTCAAACCCTCTCCATACCCAGAGATAAGTAACAGAGGCAGAGGATGTACGTGCTTCTCAACAGCGTGGATAAAATGTCCTCCGGATAACCCTTCCTCCGCAGCAGCCGCCGCCTCTCAAAAATCACGCCACTAGACAAGGCGAGCCGCCTGATTGAGAAATACTGGACCTTGGTGCAGAAAGACCGCCAGACGACAGAGGCGAAGAGAGCCCTCCTTAGCGAAGTTTACAAAAACCGCACACCAGGACTCAGCGGCCAGTCTGGAGCTAAGAGAATGACTGGCCACATGTGAAACTCTAACCCTCGGAGAACCTCTCCCAACAGAGACCAGGGTGGGAAAACGTAGAGAATTTTTCTCAGGTCAGTCTTTTTAACTTAAGAACATAAGAACATAAGAAAATGCCATACTGGGTCAGACCAAGGGTCCATCAAGCCCAGCATCCTGTTTCCAACAGTGGCCAATCCAGGCCATAAGAACCTGGCAAGTACCCAAAAACTAAGTCTATTCCATGTAACCATTGTTAACTTTTTTAACATTTTTGATTATATCCACTGCGCCCCACTATATTCTATCATACAGAAACTTCTCCTGTATCTGCACAGGAACACTCCCACTGCGCCCCAACAAGGATCCTTGTTTCGCCTCAGCTTCTTCAGGGGACGACTCAATACCACGCCAGGGAGTGAATCAGCACTCCTTCCTCCCACTTCTTCAAGGGACGGCTCAAAAAATAAGCCAACAACTCATTTCTTCCCACCAACCTCAATTGCAGAGACAAAATTAAAAATCAATTAACAGACAATCCCTCCCAAAATTATCACAATAGCCTTATTCAATTCACAACTCACTTCCTCCAAAATTCTTATAACAGCAGCGATTATTCACCCATTTAACTGCGACTCAACCTAAAATAGATACAAGTTATTAAAGTTCTTTGTGCAAATACCACAACTCACAATTGTTTGTATATAATAAATTCTAGCCTTCCATAAGCTTTTAACATGCTGAAACAATCTTGAAATAACCACTCCACATCTTCCGTTTCGCTATCCAACTCACGTGACCTATTCAAAAACAAAGTACACAAGATAATACCCACTCCAAAGACTACCCAAAACGCTCAAGTTGACAAAAAATACTACAAACCAGTCTTACCTTCACGATTTTCCCGGAATCACTTTTCAATATACCTTCACAACTCCACCAGACTCACTTCTCAGTATACCAACCACTATCTCACGCCGACCAGAACCCGTCTCTCGATGCAGCAAATTGGAACAGCAAAGCGTTGGTAACCAAATGGCGTCTTACTAACCGTTATAAGGAAGCATTCATCAACAACACCCAATTACTCCGCCCCACAGCCAGAGCACACACAAGCAACCAATGAGGACAAAACATCTCTACTACCTCATAATGTACAAAGATGTACCCATTCACAACAACGACCGCACATAACCCATTACCAATGACTCCACCCCACAGCCGACACACACACAAGCAACCAATGGGAACGGAACCATCACTACTACCTCATCCCGTATGGCAGCGCACCCGTTCACAATACATAACGCATATCAGAATGGTCATTCGAAACAGAACTTCAACACAAGGCAGCACTAGAGCATCGACCCCTTCCGCTCTGTGTTCTCTTCTACGACTGAAGAAATATGGCACCTTGGCATTCCTTGGGGTTGCCATCAGGTCTATTTATGTTCCTCTGCCTACAATTCTACATCCAAGCAATTATGATCTCCCTATAATTAATTCACCTCATCTTCTGTCCACCTATTTTATACTCTTGTTAATACTCTTTTACCACTCAATTTGATTTGTTTCTTAAACTTTTATTATGTATAATTTTGTATTTTTTATCGCTATTTTAACTGTTTTAATTAATGTATTTCTCTCTGATTTTAAATGTAAACCACTTAGATCTTATGAATATTTGTAAAGGCGGTATAAAAAAACAATTTAAATACATAAATGTGAGGCATGCCCAAACTGCGAGAAATGAGGGTCATCACTTCCTCCGAATGCTCCCTTTCTCCTGGATCCAACTGTTGATGGCTGAGAAAGTCTGCTTGCACATTGTCGGTCCCCGCTATGTGTGACACAGCTATCAAGGCCAGATGATGTTCCGCCCAGGACATCAGCAACTCCGCTTCCAGAGCAACCGATCGACTCTTGGTACCTCCCTGGCGGTTGATGTAAGCCACCCTGGGATTTTGGGTCTACAACAGGTTCCAAACTTGCGCTTGTAGCTTGAGAATCCGCTCCTCCATGAGAAAAACCTTGCCCACATGGGTATTGAATCACACACCCAAGAAATCCAGAACCTGTGAAGGGGAGAGACAGCTCTTGGCTAGGTTCACGACCCAACCCAAGGATCTCAAGCGGTGCAATACCACTTTTACCGCCTGTCTGCAAAAGTTCTCCGACTTCGCTCAAATGAGCCAATTATCCAGATATGGATGCACCAGCACCCCCTCCTTTCTGAGAGCTGCTGCTATCACCACCATTATCTTGGTGAAAGTTCTTGGAGCAGTGGCTAGACCGAATGGGAGAGCGCAAAACTGAAAATGCTTCCCAAGGATCATGTACCTGAGATATCTCTGATGATCTTGGCATATCCCAATGTGCAAATACGCTTCCGTGAGATCCAGGGAAGCCAAAAACGCCCTGCTTCGCACCGCTGCTACGACAGACCTGAGAGTCTCCATCTAGAACAGGGGGACCTTGAGGGCCGCATTCACCTTCTTCAAGTCTAGGATTGGGTGAAATGTCCCTTCCTTCTTCGGTACCACAAAATAAATGGAGTACCTTCCCATCCCCTTCTCCTTCTGGGGGCCAGGAATGATGGCCCCCAGCATTCTTAGCCTTTGGATGGGCTGTTGAACAATAAGTTTCTTTGCTGGAGAAGCACAGGGGGATACCATGGACAGGCTTCTTAGCGGCTGAGCAAATTCTAAAGCGTAGCCTTGCTCTTTGATGCTTAGAACCCACTGGTCTGACGTGATCTTGACCCACTCCTCGTAAAAAGGATTTGGGGATTAAGGAAAAAAATGGTTTCTAATGGATTACTTTGTAATTATATGTTTCTTTTCTTTTTCTGTACAAAGAATATATGCTTTGTAAAAGATTGAAATGCAATAAAAATAAAATTAAAAAAAAAAAAAAGAGAGAGTCAACTGACTCCCGATGGCCAGAACTGAGGAGTGTGTCAGCCTCGCTTCATTGCGCAGATTTGGCCCTGCTAGGCCCTTGGCTGGAGCCCTCTCGATTCGCTCTGCGTCCACAAAAGGACTGGGGTCTGCCTCTGGCCTGAACCCAGAGCTCTGCTCTGATGGAAACACCTTTGGCCTCAAAAGCGAGAGCAAAGCGGCAGAAACCCCTTTGGCCCTTTAGGCTTGTCTTCTGGTAGCTTGTGCACGTTATTATCTCCGAGCTGCTTTATCAACTGTTTCAAGTCCTCTCCAAAAAGGAGCTTGCCCTTAAAAAGGAGCACCCCAAGCTGAGCCTTTGACGAAATGTCCGCTGACCAATTCTGCAACCATAAGAGCCTTCTAGCTGATACCGCAGAGACCATTGTACTAGAATGGTCCTAGATTGCGAATAAGATCATACAAAGCATCGGCTCCGTAGGCCACCTCTGCTTCTAAGAGCTCCACTCGTTTGGATTCCTGGAGTGAGAGATCCCTGTTGCGTCCGTCAGTCTCAGACGGCTTTGACCCTTGTGCCTCACCTTTTTCTCTGCTCTTCCCGCTAGCCTTGGGAAGATGGCTGCCGCCGCGTCTGCAAGCCGCATCCTCCAGTGTCCCCGGAATGGCTATGGCAAAGCCTCACGCCATGTTTCTCCTAAGGGTCTCCCTAGGGTGCGTGTGCGCACGCCACCCACGTCTTTATCCACGTCATGGCGGGAACATCAGGGGCGTCCCCCTCGAGTGACGTCATGCCATCCAGATATTTAGCCTACGCTCGTTTGCTAGCTCGTTGAGTTAGCAAGGATTGGACTCGTCCGGTCTAAGCTACTCTGCCGCTTCCTTGCTGCCACTGGAAGCCCTCTCTGCTCTTCGGGGTATACTCTAACCTGGGTACCCGCTCCTTGGGGGCCCTCTGCTTTCTTTTCAAGTGCCTTAGTGGGATCAGGTACTCGCTCCTCGAGGGCCTGCTCTCCCTGCATCGGTGCCTGTTACCATCTACTTCTGCCTGGTGGAATCGCCAACCTTACAGCTACCATCTAGTGAGTAATCTAATTCTCAGTCTGTCTCATCTACAGCTCTGCCGTGCTGGGAAACCTACACCTGGATATCCCTATACCAACATGGTGAGACGGGTTCCTTCTGCCGAGGGTCCTGAGACTGCAACCTCTGGCTCACCTCACTACTGCCACCTCTGGTGGTATACAACAGCTGTACAATAAAAGACAAAATTCTGTGTTTGTGCGTCCTGAGTACTGTGGCTCCCCACAGGGCTCCTCCCCGCAGGCGTGGTCATCTCCCACAGTACCCAAGAATCCACTCAAACACCTCGAAATCATAACAATCCCTGGCACCCTGTAGCTGCTGCAACCATCTCAGGTTGGGCCGAAGCATAAAACTGCTGCACACCGCAACACGGATGCCCAGAACAGAGACTTAAAAAATCTTTTTAAAGGTGCACCTCGAGCTTTTTGTCCTGTAGATCCTTCAGAGCTACCACCCCAGCAACTAGAATGGTGGTTCTCTTGGTAACCGCCGACAGAAGCATCCACCTTCGGCACCTTCAAGAGCTCCAGGGTCTCCTCAGGCAAGTGATAAAGCTTGTCCATAGACCAGTCTCCGGAGAGTCCCACTCCCTGACCATCAACTGCTTAACCATTCCATGAAAAGGAAAGTCCTAGCTGATCCCCTCAAACCAATCATGACCGGATCCACCATGTCCTGGTCTGGCTCCTCCTGTGGAACCACTACTCCCAGCTCCACCAGGACATGTGGAATCAGAGGACCCAATTCCTCTCTCTGAAACAGGCACATGACCTTCGGATCATCACCCTCCATAGTGGGAACCTTCCCCGGCTCCTCCTCCTGATCCAGGACACTGTGGGAAGGAGAACATAAAACATGCCATACTGGGTCAGACCAAGGGTCCATCAAGCCCAGCATCCTGTTTCCAACAGTGGCCAATCCAGGCCATAAGAACCTGGCAAGTACCCAAAAACTAAGTCTATTCCATGTTACAGTTGCTAGTAATAGCGGTGGTTATTATCTAAGTCAACTTAATTAATAGCAGGTAATGGACTTCTCCTCCAAGAACTTATCCAATCCTTTTTTAAACACAGCTATACTAACTGCACTAACCACATCTTCTGGCAACAAATTCCAGACTTTAATTGTGCGTTGAGTGAAAAAGAACTTTCTCCAATTAGTTTTAAATGTGCCCCATGCTAACTTCATGGAATGCCCCCTAGTCTTTCTACTATCCGAAAGAGTAAATAACCTATTCACATCTACCCGTTCTAGACCTCTCATGATTTTAAACATCTCTATCATATCCCCCCTCAGCCGTCTCTTCTCCAAGCTGAACAGCCCTAACCTCTTCAGCCTTTCCTCATAGGGGAGCTGTTCCATTCCCCTTATCATTTTGGTTGCCCTTCTCTGTACCTTCTCCATCGCAATTATATCTTTTTTGAGATGCGGCGACCAGAATTGTACACAGTATTCAAGGTGCGGTCTCACCATGGAGCGATACAGAGGCATTATGACATTTTCCATTTTATTCAGCATTCCCTTTCTAATAATTCCCAACATTCTGTTTGCTTTTTTGACTGCTGCAGCACACTGCACCAACGATTTCAATGTGTTATCCACTATGACACCTAGATCTCTTTCTTGGGTTGTAGCACCTAATATGGAACCCAACATTGTGTAATTATAGCATGGGTTATTTTTCCCTATATGCATCACCTTGCACTTATCCACATTAAATTTCATCTGCCATTTGGATGCCCAATTTTCCAGTCTCACAAGGTCTTCCTGCAATTTATCACAATCTGCTTGTGATTTAACCACTCTGAACAATTTTGTGTCATCTGCAAATTTGATTATCTCACTCGTCGTATTATAAATATATTATAAATATATTGAAAAGTAACGGTCCCAGTACAGATCCCTGAGGTACTCCACTGTCCACTCCCTTCCACTGAGAAAATTGCCCATTTAATCCTACTCTCTGTTTCCTGTCTTTTAGCCAGTTTGTAATCCATGAAAGGACATCGCCACCTATCCCATGACTTTTTACTTTTCCTAGAAGCCTCTCATGAGGAACTTTGTCAAATGCCTTCTGAAAATCCAAGTATACTATATCTACCGGTTCACCTTTATCCACATGTTTATTAACCCCTTCAAAAAAGTGAAGCAGATTTGTGAGGCAAGGAGGGTCACCGAGAGGCAATTCTCCAGAGAGTGGCCGCTAATTGGACTCTGGAGGAAAGATCATCTGTAGCCCTATGCACCGCTGGACAGGCAGGCAGTAGTGACATCAGCCGAGGTTAGAAAGCCGCGTGCAGTGCTCCGCACACCTTGAGAAGTGGCTGACACATGGCAAGGCTGGCGCTTTGAACGCTGACACTAACAGAAAGGAGGATCAGGAGCCGCGGGACCGAAGCAGTTTAGACAGCCCACCTTCGCTTGCTGCCAGCGACGGGCGAGAGCTAGCAAGCAGCAGCAAAGGCTTCCCAGCTGGAAGATGCTTTGCCTGTTTCTCCCGTCAGCTTTTTTTTTCTTTTTTTAAAGAACTTTATCAACAAAAATAAAAAGAAGAAAGTGGCAAAGGCTTCCCACGATGCTCACTGAAGGGGTGGGAACCAGACCACCAGCCGTCACCCCCAGTGTCACAGAGAGAAAACGGGAGTTCCCAACCTGCTACCAGGAGAGATGGTCCCACCAAGACCTGACATCCTCCTGGGAGCAAATTCTCAACTTTCTTCCTTTTTTTTTTTGCGCTCAGGTACAGGACCGCAGGTTTTGCACCTCCTCCAGCTGCTGGAGCCAGAGAAATACTGAGGAGATTCAGGTGGCTCACTGGGTTAAGAGGCGGTGCCTGCAAAACTCTCTCTGTCTCCATCTGCTGGAAGAGAGGCAAAACCCAGGAGTGTGGACTGATCTGAGTATGTACAGGGAAACACACACACA